>NC_085996.1:7932021-8237021 GCF_030014385.1 Trichomycterus rosablanca | reverse complement strand
TCTCTCTCTCTCTCTCTCTCTCTCTCTCTCTCTGTCTGTCTGTCTGTCTGTCTGTCTGTCTGTCTGTCTGTCTGTCTGTCTGTCTATCTATCTATCTATCTATCTATCTATCTATCTATCTATCTATCTATCTCTGTCTGTGTCTGTCTGTCTGTCTGTCTGTCTGTCTGTCTGTCTGTGTCTGTCTATGTCTATCTATCTATCTATCTATCTATCTATCTATCTATCTATCTATCTATCTATCTATCTATCTATCTATCTATCTATCTATCTAATCTATTTAAGTAAAGTAAACAATAAGAACTGCTGAAATACTCCCGAGTTTTAAGTACAATTATGTTGTTTTTTCACATTTTAAGTCAAAAGCAACCAAAATTCTTTAATTTTTGCGATGTTTAATAAATGACACGATGATTTTGTAAGAAAGAGCCCAAAAATTTCATCTGAGGGTTGCAAAAATGTTGGCTCTGCGTCCAAGAAAAATATAGTTAACATATTTACAGAGGATATAACTACCATAGGTTGTACAGAGATGTGGCTGATGCACAGTATCTGGGGACATGGGTTTTAATCCCACAGACACAGGGAGAACATGCAAACTCCACACAGTAAGCACCCGGCTCCACCTGGAAATCAAACCCAGGAACTTCCTGCTGTGAGGCAACAGTGCCACTGAGCCACCCAGCAATATACTAAATCTTAATTAAATATTAAAAATTAAATGTCAGACTTAAATGTTAATTTTCTTCTTGATATGTTTTTTTCTTGTTTTTAATGCAATCAAGAAATTAGATACTATAAAATAGTTTAGGCTGTAAATGTGGCTGCTGGTAAAGAGAGTGCTGCACAGCAACGTGTTACCTGAGGTCCTTGTTCAGTTATTGCTTCAGGTCACTGTGAGGAGTTTTTAATGTTCTAACAGTCTGGTTTTAATCTCCAGATTTGTTTATGTTATGGTCACATTTTGTTAAGAATTTAAAATGTTCTTCTTGTCTTCACGTATTAATCTTGCAGAATTCAGGTTTGATTTCAAATGTTGATCATAAATTAATCATGCAAATAACCCATGACTCCCTCTGTGATATCCACATCTTAAATCATATAACTAGCATACCACTTTGAGGAAAAATTGATTATTTAAAAATGAATTTTAGAACGCCATTGTATTTGGTATGTTTTGAATATATGCTCCTGAGCTGACATTGGCCTTCACTAGTTGGTGTAAAATCTGTTGATCCATGTTCTCCCAGCATAATTTTACAATATTCCAAAAGCATCTTGTGATGTTATTGAAGTGCCTCCATAAATGCTGGATGGGGTATGGGTCAGATAACTGTGGAAGTAAGTCCATAATAGTCTGCAAAACTCTGAAATTAAAAACACTGTAATAAATTCAGGAAAATCATTGATTTGTTAATTCTCTAAAACCTTTATTTAAAAGTATAAAAAGGTTTCCAATGTTTTACTGTATTTTGTAATTATAAACAAATTTAGAATCTGATGCCTGCAACACACAAAAAAAACTTGGTACTGTTCTCCATTAGCTTTCCTATTAATTTGTGTTCATTCTTGCTTGATGTGAGACTTCCGCTGCTTAACAGTCCCTGGTTGCGGTCATATGATTCTCCTTCTCATGATGTGCCATACATTTCAATAATGGGGGACAGATCTGGACTGCAGGCAGGCCAGTCAAGCACACACACACACACACACACACACACACAATGTATTTACAAAGCCACGCTGTTGTAGCAAGTGTAAAACAGTGTAACTTTAATATCTTTTGAATCTCACCCTTATTTTGCCCCGGATCCTTAAGTGAACAAGTAAATTAACAGGTGTACAAGCAAAAATACAATGCAAGCAAATGAAGATTAAGGGCCTTGCTCAGGGCCCAGACAGTGGCAATGTGGATAAGCTGTTGATGTGTTGAGTAATAAAAATGTTGTTGGTTTAAGTCTCGCTGCCAGGTTTAAAGATAAAAAATATATAATTTTTCTTTACAAAAGTGATACACATTGCGTAAACATGTGTCTTAATAAAACTGTTAATTGAGTTTTCTAAAGGAAAATGTAAATGGGTAAGATAAAAACACTGGAACTCTGGAACACTGTTTTTATGAATGGTGGTGGTGGATGGGAAAAATTCCAAGCACAGGAAATGAAGTGACTGGATGTCATCTGACACCGACGGTGACCAGAAGCTTGCCATCACCCAAGCTGTCTTTGTTGACCACCCCAATAGCATTCCCAGCATGCAAAAAGCATCTTCAGAGCTTTAGTCGGGGGTTGGGTGTGTTTGGGACGCGCCCACTGTGCTGGAATTCCTGAGTGGGACAGCATGGGTGAGGGGAGGATCTGGAGGATGGTGGGGGTGGTTGTTGATTCACTCTTCTGAAGTGTTTTCAACCCCCCTGACTCTAAGAAGAGGAAAAAATCCTGGTTTGCGAAATATGTGCCATTGTAGCCATGAAGGGATATGATGAAAAACATGCTTCTTGGCAAAAAGGGACTGTGAAATTGTGGAACAAAAACAGGAAATCGTTTTAGATAACCATATGATAGTTGGATCTACTTTTGAACTGGTGCCTTTGAATTTTTTATTTTCAACTAGGCCAATTTCACTAACAATAAAAACAAAGCATTCATATAAAAGGGGGGTAGTTGTAAGGGTAGCTTGCACCCCAGCAGTTAAAAAAATGGAACAACAACAACAACAAAAGAGTCTGTTGAATTGAAGACTCTGAAAAAAGAGTATACTGAATAATTTTTTTTATCTGGTGTAGATAATAGTTTCTGATTTGTATGGGTTTGCAAATTTCTCCTTGCATGTGACTTTAAGCCAATCTAAAATCTCATACACGTTCCCTGACTACATGCTTTTGATATTATTTTTGTACTTTTTAATTGAAGCTATGTACTTCGTATGCTTTCATGAGAATGCTGTTTTGATTAGTTCCTGATTAAGATATACATTAAAACAACCATTTTTTACCATGCTTTAGCAAGAATACTTTTGTTTTTAAACAGTAAAAGCTAATTTACTTACCTAGATGAGAATAGAGATGTCAGTGTTCAACACCTAAAAATAAAGGTGAAATAATTTGGTTTATTTTAAACAATGGTTTTAGAGCATCAAATGTGAATCTAAATTGCATGTTAGCACATTTAAAAGTGAACAGTTACAAAATCTGAATATATAAGCAGAATAAATTTGTACATTACAGGTTAAAAGCCCTCCACTTGCTGTGCATGCTTATTCATTTAGACACTCATTCTTTTTACAAATGGTGTACTTATGGTAAAAATATACACAAATATCAGGTAAACACTGGTTCCAAATATTTAATATTTAGCATATAAGTTATAATTATATTATTATAATAGTATTATGACATGACTTTGTGATGTAGTTAGTTGGCAAATGTGTCTTGTGAATATTGCAATTTATTCACTTAATATGCATCATGATTATATAATTTATATTATTTTTTACTGTATATTTGGATCATACTGGTACCATAAAATCATGCCACATGTTACAGCCAAATAGCAATAATGTAAAATAATTAAGGACACATAGAAGAAAGTGGGATTGCAAATTAGCAACACAGTGAAAGCGAGTAAAAGTGAAACTTATCCAACTTGATAACAAATAACAAAAGTTAAAGTAGTTCAAGTGACACAATTTATAATTATGTTAAATTAAACAATTTTCCTATTAAAGTAAATAAGTATGTACTGATTTAATGATTAATGTAAGCTCCTTTTCAGTGTATAGTAAATGTAACATTGTTATTTTTTTATTAGTTATTTTTATTTGTATTATTATATTAATACATTTATTAATATCTATAATTAAGAAGCTCCTCCTGCTGTTTTCTATAGAAAAAAATCTCTGGATTTTTTATTGCATTTCATAAACCAAACTAGTAACAGGAATCACAGCAAAGAAAAGCCTTGCAATGCTTATAAAATATACTTTAGTACTTTATATCCCAACATAATTATATATATATATATATATATATATATATATATATATATATATATATATATATATATATATATATATATATATATATTTATATGTATTTTTTTTCAAATGAGCTTTATTAGTTATTTTAAACTGAAATAGTTCAACATATCTGTTAACATTAAATAAGGTTTAGTGTATAATATTAGTTCTGATTGCACTGTATTTACTTTGTGCTTTATACTTACAAACACAGGATGATTAAGGGTTATTATTACTGTTAATATTAATAAAATCACCACTGTTTTATTTGTGTATATGTATGTTTATACATTATTTGTGCATGCTAATAAATATTTATGTTAAATAAATTGTTTATGGTTATTTAACATTAATATATTAACATACAAATAATAAATTAATGAAATTAATGACAAGAGCTACTAATAGGCTATAAATGTTTTAATAAAACATATAAAGGTGGTTTTAATAAAGATTTAAAGACAGATATAAGAGCTGGTATTCCTAATATCTGCTGGGACACTATTCCAGAATTACGAAAAACATCTAGCACATTTACTAAGCACCGAGGATAAACCGATAAAAATCCCCATTCAAGGCAAATCAAATGACATAAACTGTATATTGAAAATTAAAAAATCTTCCCTTTAAAGTGGCGCTTTTTCTAATCGGAATGAAACGAAAGTCGCAAAAATAAAAAGGCGCATTCTTGCGTAATGAACAGCGTGTTCTCATACGCGCCGCAGGCACCAAACTATTTAATACCGTAGTATTTGTATTTTGGTGGTTTGGAAGGTGTCCAAGTCACGTGTTTGAAAGCATGAGCGAATCAGAAGACGAGCATAGAGAACGAGAGAAAGAGTGAGAGAGCTAGAAAGGAAAGGAGAGAGAGGGAGAGAAGGGAGAGGAGAGAGAGGGAAGGAGGAGGCTACATGAGAGAGAGAGAGAGAGAGACATGAGCAAACATCAGGAGAGGAGAAGCACGCTGTACCATGCGAGCTAACTGCGAGCGCGCTGTGAAATCGCAATGTCCGATCCACGGTGACGCGCATCTTCATCATCACCACCACTATCATCTTCATCATCCTCATCATCATCACCATCATCGCTGGCTCCGGATCGCGGAGGAAACGTGTTACTTTACCCGAGGAACTTTGCAGGAACGCGGGCTGTCCGGGCGCGGGGAAACATGGCCGAAGGTTTATTTTAAGGCTTATTATTATATTTTTATTACTATTATTAATTCGTTGGATAACTTTTACTTCGTTCGGGTCTCAGACGGAGAACAGAGTGTTGCAGGATTTCGTTATTCTTAGCTTTCTTTGCCCCGCACATGAACAGTTTATGAGGAAACGCAAGACCTTCGGGAGGTTTGTTTACGCCGGGAGAAGGAACATACGCGCACCTGCCCCCCGCCCCCCCTCCGCCGCCACCGCCACCACTGCCACCGGAGTGCACGTGAATTATGCACCGGGAGAAAACAGCGGAAAGTAGGCGAGTCGTGTTGTGATCGGGCAGAAGTGGAATTGAGCAATCGCAGCAGGGCAATGCGGTGGGCCAGCCCCTGCACGATGCTTTTAAAGTGTCTTTTTTTAAAGCTCTGAAAATCGTCCTCTGATACCGGCGAGACATTTCTTGAAACATAATGTTCTAGAACTGCTGTCGTTAAGGTTTTATTTATTTATTAGGATTTAACGTCATGTGTTACACTTTGGTTACATTCATGACAGAAACGGTAGTTACTCGTTACACAAGATTCATCAGTTCACACAAGTTTTTGAAGTCAAACACAGACATGGACAATTGTCTCCAATTCATCTCACTTGCACGTCTTTGGACTGTGGGAGGAAACCGGAGCTCCTGGAGGAAACCCACCCCACCCCACCTGGGAATCGAACCCAGGACCTTCTTGCTGTGAGGTCACAGTGCTACCCACTGAGCCACAGTGCTGCCCTGTTAAGGATTTAAAAAATATAAAACACACTTTGGGGGGTTCCTTCAAGGGTTTTACGGCTGGTAAACTATTCTACGTATAATAGATTTATTTTTATTTGCTGCATTTAGTAGAAGTTTTTATCCAAAGTGACTTATGACAAACAGTGGAGGTGGTGGTGGGGCTTGAATCACCTTCTTATTACTAGTCCAGTATTTTAATGACTGAGCTACAACTGCCCTCTCAGCTGTGGCCAGAACCTATTGCTGCCTATTAGCTACCCAAATAGTTCTTTAGTTTGTCCCTGCTAGGTATTTCTCAGCCTTTGGCCTATCAACTTGCACTTTGGTCTTTAGCCTGCCCATGGGCACAGGCTTGTGGCTAGCACTCCAAAGAGCTTTGAGATTATGGCTCTGAGCAACTGTTCTCTGAAGAGTTATTTGATTTGTTTTTGGGCAGTGGGTCCTAACCTGTAACCAACCAATTTCCCTTGACTGTGTTCTTAACCTGTGGCCAGCAAACTAGCCACAGTGGTTGTTTTCAGTAGAACTTTTAACCATGCAAATAACCTGTCCAAACATCCTCTCGCAATGTCTTCAAAAGACGATTAAAAACCTCTAAAAGCTCTCTAACAAAAACCTAAGCCGACAACGAACATGTAGTTACTAACGCTCTTATTCATTTCTTATTTCTTTAACAAATTTTGTGTTCTTGGACTGTTGTCTACTTAAACTAGACTATGGAAATGTTTACTCTGGAAGCTCTTCTGTGAGTTGATCTGGATACGAGCATCTGCTAAATGCCGAAAATGTAAATGTAAATGTAACCTTTAAAGAACCAGTTTTCCCCAAAGGTGTCAAAAAGGTTATAATTGGAATGTTTTGAAGATTATATCGGCCTTCTACAGGTTCTGAGGAACTAGAAACTGTAGATCCATTCAGGTGCTTTACAAAAACGTATTAAAAATACAATTTTTTTTTTTAAACAATAAAAATGGCAGTGGGGCTTAATGAGGTAAATAAAATGGTACAAATAAATAAGAGGTGCAGGATTTACCTTCAGGGAATGTGGTAAATTGTGTAAATAAAGGCAAACTGAAGAAGAACCTTTTGTAACATTAGATTGCAACACACCACTCCTGTACTATCATTGTGAGATGACTTGTGTGACTTTAAACAAACCATCTCCCTTACAGAGCTAAACTACAGTCAAACATTTTGGATTTTTAGGGCCAAACTTGCAGATGCACAAACACCAAATTTTAGAGACTGAAACGAAACGTTCTAACAACCACATGAACACCTGGCGTGTGTAATGATGACCAATTTATATCACGATATTAATATCATATCGTCCAACCATAGTCCACGTGATTGTAGCTCAGTGTAACACTGAGTCACTGATGAAGACACTTTCTAAGCGGGGATTTCCGTTTGTCTGTATTATGTATTTCGCCCACATTCGGCGCAAACATTACAGGTCTGTAACAATGTGTTGGGGGAAAAAAGCCAAGGTCCAGGTTTCTAAGCTTACCTAGATAACCTACAAACGCTCGGTAGTTCACCGGAACTGTGTCTCGATTTCCCGTGTAGGAGGGCCGGGCGGAGACGCCGCCAAGTGTGCAGCTCAGGAGGAGCGGAGCCCGGCGCTGGTCGTGGCTGGATCCGGCTACTGCAAGTGGTTTAATGTGCGCATGGGATTCGGATTTATATCGATGACCCACAGCGAAGGACGTCAGGTTGAACCCCCACAAGACGTCTTTGTGCACCAGGTGAGTTCGTTTGTATTTTTTACAATCTGTTTTGCTTCGATTGCATTTTGACAAGCTGTTAAAGTGTTCGCCTACTGAGTCCAACGGTGCATCTTTATGTTGGCCTGTATGATTTGTATATTCTGAATAATATATGTGCAAATGAATGTTATACATTTATATCTTGTGTTGCTGATTGCATTGATGTAAATGCTTCTGATTTGTTCCTCAGTAATAATGCCAAGTATTCATATTTAGTGAGCATATTGTTGTAGTTTTTCAGATCCCATGATATTATCCAAATAATTTGTATATAATTGTGTTAGGTATCAGTTGATTAAATTATATATTATTTTATATATACTGACAGCAGCATTAATTATGATCATTGTCTGTATGACCTGTCATGCATAGGAGAAACTGTCAAAACTGCTTTCAAAAGAAATGTTAGTCCTAATCTAAAAGATAACATATTTGTTTAGTCAAACCTTTAGAAAAATATCATGATTCTTTGCTGCTTTAAACACAGCAGATACACTATGTTATGATATCTTTGTCAGGTTGGATTTTGGTCTCGGTATCAAATGACCCAAACACAACCATGACTTATCCTATAGGATGCAGATCTGCTTTAATAGTTAATCATTTACAGTAATATCAGCACTAAAAATAAAATGTGTTGCTTGTCACAGGTTGAGTATCACTGCTGAGAAACAAATTAAATAACTCTTTAAAGGGAAAGACAAAAGGCATCAAACAAAAGGCATTTTGTAGTGCTTACTTGTGGACTGCAGGTTAAGTGGTACAAGTAGGCTATAAGAAATGTTAGTCCTAATCAAAAATCTAACACATTTTACTAAAGGAAAATTCTACATGTCACATTTGTTGTTCAGCTGACACACACTGGCAAATGTGGACGATAGATCTGCTTGGACTTAAAGCCCATGGTCTGTTTCTATCATCATCACTAGATACATGGTTTGCTTCTTTGGTTAGTTTGTCTTTGGTTTGTTGTTGGTTAGTTATGTCCGGTCTATATATTAATGTTTTAGTGTTAGCTAAATCTACCCAATTTTTACATCTGATATTATACATCTGAGCCCCAGTAATTTAGAAGAGAAAGTAATAGTTTCTCTGTTTAGGATTGAGCTGTTACCATCAGTTGGTTTGAAGAGACGTTTTAATTTACGATTTGCATATTCTGAAATGTCACTAATCACAGCTAACACAAGTGTTTAAAATGTACGCTGGTCTTTAAGGCCTGATAAGACAATTATGCATAAATGATTGATAATAAAAATGATTATTAGCTCTCAGACAAGCAAAGCAGACAGCTGAACATATATTAATTTATCAGAGATTTTCAATAACCTGATAAATTAAAAGTTGAATCATTAACATTTACTGTGTGTATTAAAATAGATTTAATGAAAATAGATTTATTGAATGTAGTTTATTTTTTTTTAGAAATTGTATTAATAATTTTAATAGCATATAAAGAAAGCCATAGGAAGCACACAACATTTTTTAATAATCAGATTAAAACAAACAGCAGTAAACTGCATGTGAGATGATTAAACTTCATTAAAATGATTAATGTATTAATTTGTTTGTCTCTGTCTTTATTTCTGATAAATTCTATCAAAACTCCTTTCTCATATTAGTAACTTTCTACTTCAGACAAGTGTTAAAATAGTTTAATCACAGAAAGGCAGAGAGAAAACAAAAAACTGAACATTAAATTGATAAATTAACTGGCCTACAATTCATTTAAAAGTTTCAAAGAAAAAAAACTGATTAAAACCAACCTCTTAAAATCACATAGCTCCATAAATATGATTATAATAACAAACCCAACACAAACGACATATGAGATTATAAATGTTCTTTGTTCTGATAAAGTAATCTATGACTATCTTTCAAAATGACTTAACACTTGTATCATCCCTCATTTCTGACTGAAACATTTTCTAAACAGACAACTAAACATTAAACTGATAAATCACAACAATGTTGAATTACATGTAGTCTATTATAAAGCTTACATATTGCTAAAGCAGTTGTGCTTAATAAATCTTTATTGCTAAGAAATAATAAATATATTAATAATACCACCTCAACTGCAAGTACACTGTGCAAAAATCTTAATTACGTTACTTAATTGGACAGCGCATAAACACATTCATAGAAAGAACAAAAGGTGTTAAACCAGATTACTACAAACCACGATTAATTAGAGAAAATGGAATTGTTTTTCCCACATTTCACACACTGTTCCAAACAGAGTTTATAAGTTCTGTAATAAGGAGACTGATCTGTGTTTTTGATTTTAGTAGGACAAAGTAAAAGAGACAAAATTTTTGCCTTATGTTTACCTTTACCTCAAAAATGTGTTTGGTTAATGAAATCTTGTATGTCCAGTTTGGCTGACAGGAAATAACATCAACCTTTATCAGACTTATCTGTAAAATTCTTGCCATTTGTAATGTCATGATGTTTATACACCACATTTCAAACCTACTGCTGCAGCGAGCTGTTTCCTTGATCTGTTTTATTATTGTTTATTTTGGTCGGGTTATTAAGGCTAATGTCTTATAGTGCTATTAATGAGATGTATTGATGTGGTGTTAAAATAGCTGCTCTTTAAAGAAGCCCAGGAAGCAGAACCTGGGTTTAATGAGTATACGTGCACTTGCAGTTTTTAGGCTTGAAATCTTGATTATTATATATATGTGTGTTGCTGACATAATACATTATGCATGTGAATATTTGGGAAATATGGTTAAAATGGTTAAAGCTGAGTCTCTTTATGTTTGTAAAATTTCACATAATCCACACACAGAGACTTAGCTCAGATACTAATTGCTATTTGAGACATGAACTTTAGTTCAGGTTCAGGTCAGGTTTTGACATAACAATGCCCATATAGAGAATCACATGAGTCTTGGGTCCTGGGTCATTTTTATTATTTGTATATAACAGTACAGTTTTGTTGCTTTTACCCCAAGGTAATTTTAAAAGATTAAAGCCAAAGAGTAAAGTTTTTTTAAACTACAATTTTAATCAGCATACTTTTAGTCTTTATCGGAATTGGCTTAGCCATGGTGTATCAGATCCATATCTATTCTTTTTGTACTGTCAGCTCCTCAGTGCAACCAAAAGAAGTGCAACCAAGAGTATTTATCACAAATATTCTCTATTTTTGTCAGTCAGTGTGAAAGGTAAATTTAAATGTTGTTCTATTTACTAAGTAACACTGCAAGATTTAACATTTTATTGGACATACTAAAGAACTACCCCATTATTAAGAATCAATACAACTGCCAGCCAATAGGGCTGCTTGGTTGCATAGTGTGTGCAGATCAAGAAACAGCTATCCAGATAGCTGCTAGGCAACTAAAGAACTGTGTGCAGGCCGGTAGGTGAGTTTTTATTATTATAGCTGAATATTTAATGTTGAGTGACTGTATGGATCCTGTAAACCCTTTAAAGGATTTAATATGGAGTATTCTGTAAATTGTTCTACAATATTTTATTAAGACTGCATCCCGATAAAATGCAATGCAAGAAAAGTGACATGGTCAGTTAAATAGTAGTTGATGGTTGATTATGATACATACTTGTAGCACAAATCAGCTCAGTTATTTGGGTGGTGGATCATTTCTAGCACTGCAATGACACATGGTAATGACATGATAGGGTGTTGTTTTGGTATGAGTGTTCCGGTGCAGCAGCACATCTGAAACACATAAAATGTTAGCACGTGCTGTATGTGTACAATTTTTATTTCATGCATAATGTGTTACTCCAACTCTAGCTGTGGATAGTGGATATATATATATCAGTGGATAGTTTTGCGGATGATTACAGTGATTACAGGAGCCTGTTAGTGCACTAAACTTTACCCAGCACTGTCAATGGGCTGTTTAAAATCCCAACAACACTGCTGCACCAGATCCACTCGTACACACTGTACCATGTTATATTCATGTTAATGTGAGTGTGAATAACATTTGATCTCTGAAAGACACTTTTAATTGGTGGATGGAATAGAGAGGAGCGACCAATTCAATAAGTTTATGCCAAAAAATGCATTTTCATGGTAGATATAGCTACGAAATGGACAAAGAATGTGTGTGTGCGCGCGCATGCTATAGCTCTATTATACAGAGATTGCTGTAATGATTTAATCTCTACTGACTGTGTGTGAGAGCGATATAATGATCTGCAGGACGAGCTGAATCAGTAGCTTCACAGAGGATGCTGCTGCTGCTGCTGATTCACAGAGAAAACACATTTCCTCATAATATCCGCAACCATATCCTTTGCAGTGAACGTCTTTGATATTGACGAACACAACATGGCCCGAAGCCTCCTTCTATCACCCCTGTAATGTTTTGTGTAGTTCTGCTTCAAAGGCTTGCATAGAATTGGCTCAGTGACTGTAATGATGTCCAGAAATAAACCATTAGACTTTACTCTATCACACCCTGAGCTGAAGGATGATGAACTCTAATTACTTCCTTTATGCTTTTTTATTTTTGTTGAGCTTGTGAGGTGTGATGGTAAGAGCCATGCTACTAGTAACAGCAGTGCCTGAGTTCTGGGGGTTGGAATCCTGGGCTGGACTCACATACAGAAATGTATGGTGTTATGTGAATGCAGCCATAAGGAGGACACACATGATTGCAATCTTAGTACCGCCTCCAAGCCTGGATAAATAGGAGGGTTGCGTCAGAAAAGGCATCCACGTAAAACTGTGCCAAATCAAATATGCAGACAAATAATTAGTTGTGGCGCTTCTATGATTATATCAAACATAAAAAATGGGATTAGGATACTAGACTGTACATAGAAATATAGAAATAATAGAAATAAAATTATGGGATTTGTCAAAATTAAAACAAAAATGTGAAAAATACCAACATTTGTTTGCTTTGAATAAATAACTATAATTTAAATCTAATAATATTGAACTGTATACACATGCATGCAGATGGGCTTAATGTAAACACTATAAAACAGAACCTCTAATTTCAAAATTTTAAATACAATCACTGACAATGTTTTAAGAACTCTATTCTGATACTGAAATAGCCTTAATTTCTGTGGTAAATGGTCTTAGACATTGTTAACATTCATTTGAGATTTTGACCCTCATGTTGGAAGGCGACAGTGCTACCCACCAAGCCACTGTGCCACCCCACCAATTTGATTTGATTTGTGCATTGTGACATGATACAGAAGGATTATTTGGGTTACCATAGCTTTCTGGTCAGCTTTTACCAGTCTTGCCATTCTGGTCAAACCCGCTATAGTTAGCTTAGGATTTGTTGTAAATTGAGGTGGTGTGCTGCTACAATTGTCTGCTGACATTTCATTTGCATATACGTGTGTGCAAAGTGACTTACAACAGGTATAATCGAATAGAATTCAAGCAGCTCTTTAGGCTGACAAATACTACTTCGAATGATGTAAAAATAAAAAGTGGGACTTCACAATGAACAGTTTAGGATGTTCTCCAAAAGACTGCATTTTATGTCTTTCTTGGAGACTTTGTCCCTTTGCTGATAAAGAATGTTTTAGAGGGGGCTGTTAGTTTAGCCGAGCTTATAATATCAGCAAGCAGATAAGTAAAGAAACCTGCACACCTTCAAACATCAGTCTTGCTGATCTTGTATTCTTGTAGTCTTGTATTTTTGTCATGTGAATGCATGCTTTTTAAGCAACAGTTGATCTGTAGTTGTAATATTCGCCGTCATATTTAATTAATATAACAAGCGAGGTTATGGCAAAAACTCAAACAAGAGGAAAAAAGGTTAGCCGTATTGATGTACACAAACACAAATGTTTTTTGGTTACAAATCTGACTTTAATCATGCTAATTAGGTTTTGAGCAACACAATGGTTTAATAACAGGCTATATTAAATGTGCAGCAGGGTGATTTTCTACTTCTGAAGTGCAAACTACTAAACTTTAAAATGACATGTGTTTATGTGATTTTTATTTGCTTTTTATTTGACTTAACACAGAATATTTTCCTACAATAGACAAAATTAAATGTATTTAATTACTGTGGTAAATATAAAAATAATGTCATGTTCAGAGCAAGTCATGCCGCAGCTCTTACAGCTATAAGCAGATAAATAAAGGAAGAGAGCGAGCATGCAGTACACTAAACAGCTATCACGATGGTGAGAAGCAAACATGGTGCCACTGTGTGAAAACATTCAGCACTTGTTTCTGCGCTCATGTTTCAATGGATTGCTTAATTAAAACGATGCTTTAAATGTTAAAAGAGATCTGACTTCATGAAAGTGACTTTTTCAGGCAGGCCGGGATGTGATATATTTAGACCAGTCACAGACAGGGAGACGTCTCAATTTCATTTACAATTTTTCTTAAGGCCTTGTAACATCAGCTTTTCAGTGGTAGAGCCTGATCCCTTAAACTTCTATCACTCTCTCCAACAATGCCCCTTTTCCACTGCACAGTACCCTTTGGTCCGGCACGTTTTTAAATTCATGACAAATTTAGTGGTTGTTTTTACTGCCAAGTATCTTGTTTTGTACCCAAGTACCTGTGCTAAATTTGTTTTGTGACACTTCTGACAGTCTCATAAACCAAGCTGCTAATGTTAATCTCTTATTAAGCTTGATTGAGTGTCATAAGACAGACGACCTCCTCTAAAACCACTGCAGATACAGATCTGAAAAATTGACCCACCTGAACAGATCATTGTAATATGTTCTCCTAGGTTCTCTTCACTGTCTTAATGTTTTAATTAATTCACCTAAGCATTTGTCCTAGCTGGTAATCTACTGACTCTTCTTCACACATTGTACTAATAAAGCATTTGAACCTGATTTATCTGTCAGGTTACTCTGTATTTCGAGTCTGGATATTTTTACACATAGCGCCTACCTGGTGATTCTTGGTTACTACCTGGGTAACCATGTGAAAGGTGCTTTCAATTTCAGTGTGTGTGTGTGTGTGTGTGTGTGTGTGTGTGTGTTCTGTAATAGTTCATGCCAAGCTAAAGTGAGGGGAGTATGAAAAAATGCATGTGCACACATGTGTGTGTTGGGGGTCTGAACATAAGAGAAAGGCTGCAAGTAACTGTGTGTGTGTGTGTGTAATAGGGGGTTGGGGGTTTTCTCACTCTGCAGGCATTCTTTAAAAGTGGAATTTCTTTAAAGACAAAAAGGGGTGGTATTGCCCCCCCCTTCAAAATCACACACACACACACACACACACACACACACACGCGCACACACACACACACACTGTTCATACTTCAAACTCCCAATACAAAACTGCCAATTCGTGTGTGTGTTTGTGCATGCATCAGTGTGTGAACATAAAATGCTAGCATGATGTTAGATTCTGAGCTATGTGTGTGTAGCATCCTCACATGTGTGATTGTGGGCAGAGGTGGGGGGTGGTACTGTTGGTGGCGTCTGTTTTTTCCAGTTTTAGTTTGTGTGTGCGTGTGTGTTTGTGTGTAAAGGTTAAATCAGGCTTCGATTAACCTTTTGTCCATTTCTCTGTTTGGTGTGTGACCCCGTCCCTCTCCAAGTGTAGTATCTTTCATTTCACTTCACTTTAGTTGATGAAGCTTTACCATTATGACCACAGTAAAGCACCACTAAAATTCCATCAGCTGTTACTGGGTGTTGCTGGTCACCATATGATTGTTCTTATTATTGCACAAAAGTTGGAGGTATTAAGAGGAAACATGAATGTTTAAGAGTCTGAACAAAGCAAGTGTGTTAGAAAAGTGATGAGGTGGGCTGGCGTGTTTAAATTCCTCCTGACAGTCACGTTTTAATATGTTCCCAAAAAACGTTACCTCGATGCCTGTCTCAGTTGCTCACAAGGTACAAGGTTAAATCACAAGGTAGAAAAAAAAACAAAGTAAAAAGTCTATTTTATCTGTAAAAGTCATTTACAAATGTTGAGAAACCTAAAAACTGAGTGGCAATGCTGCATGCATTACAAATTTACCAATTAATACATTAATACATTCCTGATATTGCAGATTCGTTTTTTTATATTCCTTTATAATTATTTTATTTTATTTTAATTATTTAAATTATTATTCCTGTTAGAGATTTTTAACATTTCAGTTTAATTAATTTGAGTCTGAAAGGTTAGTGGATGCAATCTGCATGTGGTGTTCTTTTTTTTTAGTTTCATATACTTTTTTCTTCTCTTTAGTTTTTCAGGAAGTGGTTAATAAAGATAAATAAATGAATTAAAAAATGAAATTTTAATGTTTTTTCCTCAGACTGCCATGCTAGTTTGCCATTCACCTCAGTAACACCCCTCCCCAATATCATTCTTCCGTCTTCCACCGCCTCTGTCTCTCTCTGGCTTTTTTTTGCTTTACTCTAAAACCAAAGAGGAACCAAAGAAAAAAAAAACTGGTTGAGTCACATGATCAGGACCCTCCTGCACCTGAAAAAACAAAACCCAAACATATAACAAAATTTTTTTTCACAAACTAACAAAAAATGAATGAAGTTTCCTGGGTTAATGTTTGATAAAGGACTTACACACACACACACACACACACACACAAAACGCAGTTATCACTCCTTAAATTTGGTCAGGGTCATGCTGGGTCCAGTTCCACAAGATTAGCTAAATTAATCTAGAATGTTATCTTGTTAGTTTACCAAATGACTGGAATGCTGAAGGGGCTAATCAGCAACATTTTCTAGCTTGTAGCTAATCCTGGTAGCAGTAAAAGCTGTATTATTAGCTCGCTAAGTTAGTAATTTGCGGGCTATTTAACTGTTTGTGCAATATGTGGTTGGACAGGTTTTACATCAAAAATTCTTAATTACAGGGAACGTTGCAGGATGTGATGTGTGGATTAGAGGGAGAGACTTTGGGTACTTGTTTAGAAAACGTTTTAAAACACTTTTTATAATTAAAAAGATTTTTTCTCACAAAAGTAAAGTGAATCCAAAACCAGCCCAAATATTTCACTTGTTTGATTTTTTTTTGTAAATATACTTTAAAACACATTTTGTCCTGCTGTTGATTTTAATTCATAATATTAAAAAGAGCATTTTTTAAATAAATGACACAAACACTTAACGGAATGACTGACAAATCAAGGGTGCACTGAAGTGAGTAAAGCGTTCTGTAGATTTGTGTCATTGATTAATGAATAAAAAATGATTCAATAATGTCTTTCACTCAACCATCAGAAGGAGTGAGACTCATTGTCTAGTGTAACTAAATGGTGAGCTGTATTTTGCTATGTTTTAATCATTTAAATACAGTAAAACACAATCAAATAAAAGGCAAGATGGATTGTACTCGAAGAAAACCACTGTCATTTTTTACTGAACAAATGTTTAACATTTTTCAGTGAACTCTTTCCTCTGAACTGAGATAATCAGGAGTGAAAGTTGTTTTCCTTTTGCATAAAGTGTATTCCATAAATAAGGTTTATGTCATGATGTTTACTGTTCTTCTGTACTGACGTTAAAAATTCAATGCATTCTGCATCAGCAGCTCCTATTGAAACATGCTGGGTATTAAAGGGGGATCAGGTTTCTGAAACATGCTTCTAACTCAGAGATCATAAAGAGGGCCAAGAAAAAACACTTCTGCTTTAATGGGTTCACACACACTAAAGACACAAACACACACACACACACACATACACACACACACACACACACACACTTTTGGTAACCTTGGTACAGAGTTTATATCCGGCCACTACTGACGGTGTGTGTGGATTGATATGGAGTGTGCCGGCATGTGTAGATTTGTCTAGGTGCTTGTAGGTGTGTGTGTGTGTGTGTGTGTGTGTTTGTGTGTGTGTGTGTGTGTGATTAACCAGGACTGCGCTGCTAACATAGACCTGGTGAAACTGTGTAAGAGCATGAAAGCAAATGGGGGAGGGGAAAGAGGTCAAAGGTCAGAAGGAAGGATGAAATGTCATGGCATAGGGTTTAAATGTCAAAGCTGAACATTTTGCTCTCACTTCCTCTCCTCCTCTGCCTTCTTTTCTACGCCTCCTCCTGTGCTGAAATAGTTTTAATGGAGCCACACATGCGCCCGCCCCCCTTACCGACCACAACACATCACTGACCCCTGTTAATGAGAACAGAGAGAAAAAGGAGAAGTCGAAGAGGAAGCAATCAATAACAGGATAGAGAGTGAAAGCAGAGGAACAGTGCAGGAGCCCTCTCAGAGAAGAACTCGAACCATGAGGGCACAGCTTTTTTGCTTGGAGAGAAATAGCGTTGGTTCTTTGCAGCACTGACGCTCTGAAGGCCACCTGGCGTGTTCTTGCTTTCTGATCAGTATCACAGCCGTTCAAAATAATACACATGGATCCATTTTATTTCCAATTCATTGCATTTTGCCTTGCCTGGTTAGCCTACTTTATCACCTCATGACTAGTTTGACTCCGGAGCTCTAGTCTGCATTGTTTTGTCAGTGTGTGCTGTGATTGGTCTAACTAAATAAAAACAAAGAATCTATTAAAAAGGAACCTAGACGTGGTCACTTTCATGAATTTTATGAATAAAAAAACCCAGAAAAATGGTGATCATAATTTTAAGATCACACTGATCATTTTGTGATTTGTGGGACTGAGAATAAGATTGGGAGGGAAATGCAAGTAAAATTTAAGTTCAGTCAGTAAAATCATGTAATAAATGGTGTAATAACGGTGTAATAAAGGTATAATAATCATTGTGTTTTTTTTCAGTCTCTTGGGTGTATGAATTATGTGGAACTATGTTAGCGCTAGTCTAGCTTTCTGTCTAGTCTATTTACATTTATTCATAAGGGCAAGATTGGCCCACAGTAAAAAAAGACCCACAGTTAGGGTTCCAATTTATTCCAGTGGTGTTGCATGAGGTTGAAGTGAAGCCACAAACTGTATTTTTACAGACTGCAGTTCATGTGATATCAACTTTGCAATGCACATAGATACTAATGATCTGGTTGCCCTTATCACCTAAGATTGGCTGACAGATTTTTTCAAAATGTCACCCCACCCATTCAGAGAAACAAACCAATCAGCTCTCTAAACTTTTGACCTCTGGTTGATATGGTGGATTCTTTTCTGTTGTACAACTCAGGGGCATTTTTCAAGAATGCTGCCTGCATCTGAATTGGTTAAGTTTGGATACATACATTTAATTTAGTTTCATTTGTATGTTTTACCACCGCTTTAGCCTGGTCAGGGTTGCGGTGGGAGCAGTTTCCCCAGTGGACTAGCGTAATTTACCATTGCACCACCCGAGTGCTGGATAAATATTGCTCTTTGTCGTATGACTAAACAACTGTTAAAAAAGCTGACTGAAGAAAGCAAGTCATGAATAAAAATTACAACTGAAAAACACAGTGCAGCATTATCAATAATAGTAAGGGATTTAAATAGGAGTTGTATATTTTCTGACCTTGTATCAGACGATCGTTCTGTTTGTGCTAAAATAGTGTTGACAGTTTTATTTAAAACAAACTTTGGTCCTGCCAGGAAGCATTACTCGACTGGACACTAAAATGTAATTTCCATTAAACTTGCTGCACTTTCCTCAACCTGAACAAGCTAACTGCAACTTCAGACACTACACAAAGCACTTAACACAATAATCCTTTTAAACATCGATCAGTTTGGTTGAATTAAATGAAGAATGTCAGTTAATTCTTATTCTCTATTCAACATCTTTATTCAATTGAGTGGAAATACATTTCCAGCTGGAGAAACCACTAATGAAATATAAGAATAACTGGTGACTTTAATGGAATCGATTTTGACTCTTTGTATGAGATGGTCAGGCTACCGCTGGTAATTGAATTCCTTGTATAAAGAGATGAATGAATCACTTAAACCTGGTGTATGCTTTGCCATCTAAAGGAAACTTTAAAAAACAATGACGCTTATATGGTTAAACATGACGCTTGTATGGTTAAACATCAAATACTGTGTTTTTGTATTTTTTTTTACTGTGTTTTACTGTGTTATTGTATTTGTATTTACAATTTACTGCGTTATGCTTTTTTTTTGAGCAGTTTGCCTAATGTCCCATAATATACTTCTCATAATATAGGTTTGTAAATGGGTAATAGATGGAAAGTGTTAGAATGCTTTGACAAAGATAAGATGCAACAGTTTTCAGTTTAATTACCATCTTAGCAATATTGACTCAGTTATTTTAAATGTAGTTGAAGAGCAATTCCTAAACACTCACTTCACTAGAAAGATTTCCACTGTGCTTACTTTAAAGGAAAAGTGCCTCCGTCTGAAATGACGTTAGTTGATTGATTAAAAATATCTGTGTGCATTAACAAAATTACATAATGACTTAATAATTATCAGCACTGCAGTGCTATTGATGATAAAACCTTTTATAAGCTAATTGATTTTAAAAGGCTTTTATTTTTCCATCCTCACCTATTTATGGTCTTTACTGGCATATCATTGTGGAGCTGAACAGTTATGGTCAGTTCTGTGTTGGAGAGGGATTTTTCTAAGCTGCTTTGGCACCCACATCTATAGAGCCTGTCCAGCCACTTACATGTTCAAAATTCAGATTCAATTCAAATGGATGAGTTTCTAAATTTATCTCCACTGGATATCTGCAAGGAAAAAGATGATCAAAAATGACATGTACCAGCTGTTTCCCTTAACCTAAATGTAGCTGAAATCTGTTTCTTCAGGTCAGGGTGTTTGTCTTATCAAAGGATCCACCTGCTCATTTTGGTAAAGGTCTCTGTGGTTGGAGGCTGCTGAGATCTGCCTTGATATTAATTTCTACATTGTGTGTGTGTGTGTGTGTGTGTGTGTATCCAGAGTAAGCTGGTGATGGAGGGTTTCCGGAGTCTGAGGGAGGGCGAGCAGGTGGAGTTCACATATAAGAAGTCCAGTAAAGGGCTGGAGTCACTCAGGGTAACAGGGCCTGGGGGTGCGTCATGCTCCGGCAGTGACCGGCGACCCAAAGGCAAAGCCCCGCCCCCTAAACGCAAACCAAAGGGAGACCGGTAAGTCAGCAATATGGTGTTATCGTTGTTGTTGTTGTTGTTATTATTATTTATAATAGACTTTTTAGTTTAGATTGATATTGTTGTAGATGATAAGTTTTTAAATTATCATTATTATTTTCATTTTTTTTCTTTTTTTATTGTCTAAATGAACATACTCCATTAATTAACAAGGGTTAAATCAATAATACATTTTTGGGAAAAGACTATAAAAGAGACCCATATTTTAACCACTATTTAATATTCATCAGGTAATTTGTATTTTATTTTTTTAATGTTTAATTTATTAATAATTTTTATTTAATTTATATTTATAGGGTGTACCCTATAAACACGACTTATATTTGATTTATATTTTAATAAGTATACTGTGGTCATATAATTAGCAGAAAAGATTTTATTCATATTATTAACTTATTAATTAGTAATGTATAAAAAGAGATATAAGATAATTTTATCTAGAAACATTAAATTGTTTTTTTTTTGTAATATAAATAAACTGTAGTAAAAACAGAGCTTGTGTTTGGACAGTAGTTATAAAATAAAATGCTATATTTCATATGTGTGCATGTGCAGAACATTTATTAGAATAAATTTTTTTTGGTTTTGGGTTTTATGTTCCTGTAATCATGTAAAAGTTATTTTTGTTAAAGCTAAACATGTTTTTTGTATAGTGGCTCATTTGCTTTTGTGTGTTGTTACGTCCAGCTTTTAATCGTAGTCATTGATCAGCTGATGCTTGTTGCCATGGCGATATTGCTAAATGATTAACAATTGATTAAGTATTTAAGGCTGTGAGTGCTATTAAAGCTTGCCTGTGTGTGTGTATGTGGAATGGTCAATTGAAACATCCACAAATGCACACATTTCAATTCAGTTGAACACAGAATTTTAGCTCTAAACAGAGTCACGACTAAAATGTGTGGCATCCTGTAAAAGAAATCTTTTTAAAGCATTAAAGTTAGTTAAGTCTGTCCTGTTGCTGAACTGTTTGAACTATGCAGCCCAATTTTTTGGGCCTCAATAATGTATCCTGCCCGCCAGACTGCACCCAATAATTAATTTTTAATAATGATATCACATGCAGAATCACTGTTGAGCTCGGAGCATGAGTTAGCAGCCACGGTGTTCAATTTCGGACACGTATTATTTTCATTTTGCATGACTGCACAATCATATACACTCACTGGCCGCTTTGTTAGGAACACCCACCATACTAACGCTGGACAGGACTGATCTCAGAATTGTTTGTCATGGATTCCACACAGTGTTGGAAACATTCCTTAAAGATTTTGTTCTATGTGGACATGATTGCATGCTGTAATTGCTGCAGATTTGACAGCTGCACATCCATGCTGCATTTCTCCTCTTGTTCCATCCCAGAAGTGATCTATTGGATTCAGATCTGATGATTAATTACTGTTTGTTGAGCAGAAGGTGTTCCTCAGCTTGGCACTTTGCACGGCATCTGCTACTAAATGTGTGTTACAGTGTGTGAGATCTGAACGCTGTTGGAGAGCTCCCAAAATCACACAGAAATAAACCGTCCGTGGGTGTTGATGCTTGATCCCGCTTTCTCTCACTCTTTCTTCATCTTTTTCACACTTTGCGTCAAAGTTTATACGATTAGCGATGCTGCTCGTTTGACTGAATAGCAGCATTAATTTAAAGTAACTTTAAAGAGCATTTGAAAGAATTCAAGGCTGACGGAAATACATTTACTACATTTATGAAAACGCCTCCGGTCGCATGAAGGAAAGTGATTATGAACGATTTGTAATGATAGATTTTTAGAAAAATGCTTTTTGGTCTGTGTTCTCAAATGTCTTCAGTATTTAGTGATAATTCAAACAGGGGATTAAGGAGGCCATAAGGTCTTGAGTTAATTTTGAAGTTGGTTAATTCTTTGTTGAATAATATTTATGGGGCATGGGGAGAAATAAGCAGTAAAGTGTTTGCACCATAGGGTGCACCCTGTCCTCTAAAATACCTTTTTGTAGTACAGTTTTTGTTTTACTTCTTTATTTATTTTAGTTGTGTGTTGTTTGGGAAAATTTGTACTCTGGAAAGGGGTTATCTGCTTCTCTACTTGTGCTTTTTGTTTATATGTTTTGAAAAGTTGAATAATTGTATGTAATTTTTTTTTACCTGACTGATGCTTTTGCATGCACTATATGCCTTTTGGGGATTTTGTTAGTTGATTGTTGTTGATTGTAATTAACCTATGACACTCCACCATGTAACAGATTTATTTGGGCTCTTAAATGCAGTGCTTCTGAACTTGTGGTGTGATCTGCACCATTTTTTATAGACCTATTGTAGCTATACATTATACACGTTTATATGTTGCATCTTGGATGTGGCTCAACCTCAACTAGATCAGCAGCTCTGCACTATAGATCCTGCACTGCCACCTACAGGTTACGAGAACACAATAAATGAAGTACTGCACCTTTCTGTATTTAGCATTGTGAGGCAGGACTGGACAGGGATCAAATTTTGTTTTTATTTGTTAATTTTGTTTTTAGTTCCTAATTGTCCCACCATGAGAATTTATCACAAATCAAAACCTTCACAATTAATCTGGCAGTCCACTGCGTTAGCATTTCCATAAGTTGTTTTACTAATATCCAACAACTTATTACTGTAAGAACAGTTGTTGTTTGTTTTACATTTAATTTATATCAACCACTCAATCCTGGTCAGGGTCACAAATATCCGATACGTTTGTCAATACGATAGGATACGCTGACACTGCTAACATACTTATATTTTATTTCCTGTACTCGGGGTGGGACAGTGGAAGGTCCTGGGTTCGAGCCCCAGGTGGAGTGGTCCGGGTCCTTTCTGTGTGGAGTTTGCTTGTTCTCCCCGTGTCTGTGTGGGGTTTCCTCTGGGAGCTCCGGTTTCCTCCAACAGTCCACAGACGTGCAAGTGAAGTGAATTGGAGATACGAATGTTTTTTTCATGCGTTTTTCTCCCATTTTCTCCCAATTTAGTGTAGTCAGTTTGTATTCCGCTGCTGGGGGATCCCTGATTTTTTTGCAGTTGAGGAGGGTATATTGCTGCTCATGCCTCCTCCAACCCGCGTGCAGCCCTTAACGGAACCCTTTTCCACCCATGCACTCTGCACAGGCGCCTCTATCCACCAATCAGGGTCCTTACACAGTGTTTGAAGACCCTGCCTACATATTCCGGGTATCCCTCCCTGCAGGTACTGCCAAATATACCTGCTAGATGGCGCCCAACCGACTGACCGACCGAGGAGTTCAGAACCTTGGCGCTGGTGTGCTAGCGGTATATCCCGCTGGGTGCCCTTCTTGACTGTGTTTGACATTAAAAGACCTGAGCTGATAAATCATGTGTAACCAGTAACCTGTCCTGTCATGAATGTAACCAAAGTGTGTAAAACATGGCGTTGAAAACCTAACAAATAAATAAATAAATAAATAATTTTCTTATACTGGGTCAAAAGACATGCCAGCTATACAGAAGAGAGAGAGAGAACTTATATCAGTGAGATCTGTGTGATATATTCTATGTGATTATTTTAGTCCTAGTTTAGCGTAGCCATTTCCCTTCTCACACACAAGCATAGGAATCCTAGGAAAACCCTGCTGATGAAACGAAAATCAGAGGCACTAAAACTAAACCTCGCTCAAACTTTTAAATACTCTGGACACCCGGTCTCAGTCTGTGCTGTAATGTAAAATCTGCTGTTCTATATTTAGACATAGCTAATGTTACCATGGCAACTTCAAGCTCCATAGTAACACATAGTGACAGATTTCACATTGCGAGTGTAGAGGATTCACGATGACTGTAAATTTAATGCTACTTGATTATTTTAAATATGTTTATATTCCATTGCAATGTGCTACTCACAGCTCAGAGGTTAAGTTACCGAACTATTGATCAGAATGTTAAAGAATCAAGCCCTATTAGCATCAAGCTCCCACAGTCCAGCATGTTAGCAAAGCTTTTGGTTGCTTGAATTGTGTCCTGTCGTAATTACGTTGCTTTGAATCTGAAAATGGTCCATCACCCACGCATCATCTGGTCTGTGGGGTCCTAAAGGGGTCCAATTTTTAATTTATACAACTGGGTACAGGTGGCAACACAATCTAAAGAGCAACAGATGTGCGAATTTGACTTTCTCTTATCATTTTTTCTTTAAAAGCTAATTTTACTCCTTTTACAGACTCATTACTTTTTATTTTTAAAAATATAAAATAGAAATCTAAAGGACCGCCTGTTTAACAGCCCTGGAGACAACAGACACACATTATATGGACTCACAGTATGCATTGTGCTTCGTTTCATTATTTTCATGGGCGGATAGGACTGTTGCCTCACAGCAGGAAGGTCCTGGGTTCGATCCCCAGGTGGGGCTGTCCGGGTCCTTTCTGTGTGGAGTTTGCATGTTTTCTCGTGCCCGCGTGGGTTTCCTCCGGGAGCTCCGGTTTCCTCACACAGTCCAAAGACATGCAAGTGAGGTGAATTGGAGATACAGGACTGTGTTTGATGTTAAACTTGTGAACTGATGAATCTTGTGTAATGAGTAACTACCGTTTCTGTCATTAATGTAACCAAAGTGTGTAAAA
Source organism: Trichomycterus rosablanca (assembly GCF_030014385.1). Classification (NCBI taxonomy): domain Eukaryota; kingdom Metazoa; phylum Chordata; class Actinopteri; order Siluriformes; family Trichomycteridae; genus Trichomycterus; species Trichomycterus rosablanca. The sequence goes on along the minus strand of NC_085996.1, from coordinate 8,211,717 downwards.
CATGATGTTAAAATCCTAATCAATAATAAACATTATTTTCATTTTGCTTATATTCTCCCCCATCTTTCTCTCATATCTCTCTCTCTCTTCTCTATCTCTCTCTTCCATCTCTCTCTCTCTTCCCTCTGTGTAGGTGTTATAACTGTGGAGGTCTGGACCACCATGCTAAAGAATGCAGTCTGCCCCCTCAGCCAAAGAAATGCCACTACTGTCAGAGTGTTGCCCACATGGTGGCCCAGTGTCCCCACAGGGGGGCGCCATCTTCCAGCAGCTCTCAGGACCCTCACCCACCCCGAGATGAGAGAGCACACTCTTCTTCTCCAGAGGAAGCATCTGCCTCTCAGCGCTGGAGGACGCAGTGAGACTGACTAACAGCTTGACTGTCTGACTACAAAAACGCCTCTGAACTCTGACCTCACTCTGACAGAGCCTGGATACAGCACCATCTACCTCACTCGCCCGAGGAACAAGGGAGGTTCTTTCTTCCTGTGCAGCTATGACAGTGTGTGTGTGTGTGTGTGTGTGTTGGTACTAACTTGCCCTCTATGCAACAGCAACATATGTTATAAGGGGGTAACTAAGGGTAGTGTGTGTGTGCGTGTGCGTGTGTGTCAACTTTGTTGTCTTGAATCCTTTTTACAGCAAGAACAATTGATTTTGACACTGAAGTGAATGTGAATCTAAACTCAGAATCATAATTTGGTCTTAGACCAGACAGCTCATTAACCAGTTCTTTCTATTCCCTCAAAAAGCTTCTAAAGTACAAACATTTTTACATCAACATTCCTTCACTGCATATCAAACCGTTCTACATTTACATGCCAGTCCCTCAAGAACACTGACCAGACGCATCTGCTAGTCCTAAAAGTGGCTATAGTCGCTGATCCTCCAGTACCAGTAAACTGTAAGCAGGTTCTGGAGTTTCTGAAACTCTGGTTACTGTGGTGTAACTGCACCATGAAATTGTTTGTGTATGCATGTGTGTTGGGCTATTAAATATATTTTAATAATGACTTATATTAAATTTAAGATGCTTTTGGATGTAAAAATAGCACGTGGCTTTGCACAATTTTGTTAATATGATGAATTTAACATATTATACAAAATAGCAAAACCGTGTGATTTCCCAGGGTAAATTCAGCAGAAATTGTACCCTAAATTATTATTATTATTATAAATATTATTATTATTATTATTATTGTTATTATTATTATTATTATTAATAATAATAATATTATTATTATTACTATTAATAATAATGTGTTAACATATTTGACTTGAGAAATAAGCACAATAAAGCACAATTTGATACAGCCCAAAGACAGATTTGCGGGCGCTTGAGTAGCACAGCTGTTATTTATGTCAGCCCACCACCAGTAAGATCCGGGTTTGAATCTCAGCAGTGCTGTCTGCCAGCTGGGCTTCTACAAAGACATGATTGGCTGTCTCTGAGGGTGGGGAGGATTGGCCAAAGCTTTGCAATGGTTTGGTGCCCTGTCCAGGGTGTTTATACATTGTGCCCAGTGTTTCCTGGTTAAACTAGACCTGCCGCAACCCTGACCAGGATAAAATCGATGATGATAACAAAATGAAAAAGACAGTTTACAAAGTATCACTTTTGTATTCATTAGCATTTCACAAACTGTTCCAGTTTCCTTAAATTACAATTTGAATTGTTAAAGTCATTATTAATTGAAATAACTGATAATATTTATGTAGTTATTATGACTGTCCTTGTGGTACATCTTTACATCTACTGTATATTACCACTGTTTAAAAGGGAATTTACAACATTGTAATGAGGATTTTTACATTTAAATGCATCAATAAGTCTGTTTAATTGGATTTAGGTTTAGTGGAAAATGTGTTGATAGCCTGTGTGTGTGTGTGTATGTGTGTGTGCAGGCACATGTTGATGCATGCTAACCTTCAGATGCTAATGGCTCAGTATTAGAATTTTATTCGGAGTGATGTATAATTACTGAGATTAAGCTTAAATTAAATCATGTACGTATATTTAAAGTTATTGTATCTATAGTGTAAATCTCATTTCCTTAGTGACTGATCATACTTTAGTTTAACAATAATATAAACCAATAATATATCTGCTTTGAAGAGTTTATGATTAAGGTTGGAGTATAGGAAGATTTGTTAGATGAAATAGATGCAGTTTTTAAAATGGAAAGTCAGTGAGTTAAATCTATATCAAGCTCACATCTCAGCATCACACATTTATTGCCCTCTTTCATTCTCTCACTGTCTGAAGAACTGATGCTTTTTCATTTATTAACCAAATAGAGACACAAATCTCTCTATACCTGGACACACTGGTTTTTATTGTTTAATAGCAGAGACTTTACTGTTTTCACTCACTAGCATGTTTATTGTTAGAATATAATGCTTAAGGCATACAGGTCTATTTTTTTATAATGGACTCTGGTAAAGGTAAATTGGATAAATAATTTTAAATTCCTTTTGTTCTTTCTTAATCCTGTTTTTTTTAAAATTTTTACTTGGTTTGAGAAATCCAGATTCCTCTTCAACTACTATACTTGTGTGATGTCACAAATTTAATTGGGTTTTCTAAATAAATCCCTTTCTGTTCCCTTTCATGCTTGTCTAATGTATAGAATTACTCTCATGCTTGTGTGATGTCACAATCTGAATGGTAAATTCTGTACATTATGATGTCACAGTTTGTATTAGAAACTGTAAATTTCGTATATTGTGATGTCATAATTTGAATTACAAATGGTACATTTCGTATATATTGTGATGTCACAGTTTGAATGAGCAATTGTAATTTTTGTCAAATTTGATGTCACTATTTGAATTTGAAACTGTAAGTTCTGTACATTGTGATGTCACAATCTATATTAGAAACAGTATATCCTGTACATTGTGATGTCAAAATTTAAATTAGAAACAGTAAAGTTGGTACATTGTGAGGTCACAGTATGAATTACAAACTGTAAAATTTTTGATGTGATGTCATAAGTTTAACTGGATTAAGAATTTTATGTCACTTGAGTCCTAAATCTGTTTTCTGGGTGGAAATCTGGATAAATAATAATAATAAATAACAGTAATAATAGTAATAATAATCACTAGTCTACTACATTAACCTCTGAGGTACTAGCTGAGGTACTAGAGTGAGTGTTGAGTAAAGTCTCTGCTTTTGGGACCTTAGTCATAAAATAACTTATAGAAGAAGGGGTGTAATGAAGTAATGTCTTTATTATAAGAGTATTTACTAACTCCATCTTGGCACTTGTTAGTAGAAGGGTGTTGCGTGGGGTTGAGCGTGTGTGTGTATGTTCATAATTATTTTAGCTGGCACAAAACCCATGACAATATTGAATGTGAAAAAGAAAAAAGCTTGTTTATTGATTGCTTGAACTGTTAATCTTGTGTGGTGACAAATCAATCAGTCGGTTTCTTTTGCAGTATTTTCCAGATTTTAAAACTTTTTTTCAGATTTGTTAGAGGGTTTTGGTGGCCATGCTACTCTATTAGTTTTAAAGGGATATAGCAACATTATCATAGAGTAAAAGTAACAGCATTTAATCATTTAACATTAATTAATGTCCTTATTATATAGTCAGACTTATTTTTATACCAGATTACATCTTATGTAGAAGGAAGACTAATAATACTTGCTACTAGCTCCATTTATAATGTATTTTTTTGTTCTCTGAATATTCGGTGACAGAGAAATTAAGCTATTGGAATAGTTTACTTTTACCCAACTTAAGAAACAACTGGAAATATCACAGTGACAACCTGCAATGCAAACTTCAGTAAAGTCAACATAAAAAAAACTGCTGGATTAACTTATGTTAGAGGAGCTGACTCAGTTACCCGCTGCTCTGTAGTGTTGTTACCATGACACATAAACATGTAGTTTGGCTGTAGATAGTGAGTTTACTGTGTTAAACAACTCTTACAAAAAGAACAAAGCAGAGATGATGTGAGGTAGTGTGTCCTACATACTGGAACTTATATTACAGAAAATACATTATCTACCATGTTTGTAAAGTACATAATCATATATATTTTGGTATGGATGTATATACCAAAGATAGTGTAGAGCTAAAATGACTAAGATTGTGGGAGTGTTTCAGTGTTGATCTTACTACAAAATTTCAACACTAACGTGACATGCAGTGTTTCAACTGTACATGTTTTTCGTATATATTTATTGTGTACGATCAATCAAGAATACAACAGCCCGAGAGAAAGGAAAATGACAAGACCAAATCATAAGCACAGTTTATTATACAGCATATTTTTATACATTTGTACATTTTACACAACTCCTCTCAGGATGATCATCTCTCAGGGACTGGAACAAATAATTAAACTGAAGACTGCACCATTAACTCTGCCACAACACCTCCACATTGCTGATTACACACACACACACACACACACACACACGTACTGATCTGTAAGCAACTACCTCTTTAAATTATACATAATCATGCATTGCTAATCTTTTTATATTTTATTTTTTTACTGTTATGTGAATGTCTTATTTTTTACAGTACAGATTTTGTTTACAGCAAAAGCCTACCTCATTTCCTCCGTTTATGTCAGTCTCATTATTGTAAGGTTACTTTGCTGGAATTGTGAGCCTATAATGTCATTCAGCATCTGTATTCAGGAGATGATATTAAACAACTGTTTTTACTTTGTGTTAAGCTGGGTGTACACTACGTTATTTCTAAATTCCCAAAATATTCAGAAACTGTCACACTAGACACCAGGATAATCTGAATCATTTTGAGGACTGTTTGTCTTTCCCAACAGCTGCATCCCCCTGTCTTGTATTTTGGGGGAACATGGACTATAATGTTTTACTAATATAATCTTGGCATTTGTCATCTATGAAAAATAATTGGTACTGAGCCAATCTTGATCAACATTTATGTGTTGCTGCATTTTGCTCAGTGAAGTCCATTCGGTGTCCATTTGGTGATTATTATAAAACCACCTAGACATAACAAATTTACATCATGACCACATTTACTGAGTAACTGAGTAATTTACCATTTCTAAAAACCAATTTTCTTCCAGTTAACCAGCACACAACCAGTGTCTCAAAGTAGTGTATGCTCAGCTTAACTCTGTAGTTAAAGTGTTAATATATTGTTCAGCATTGAGGTCAGATCAGTTAAAAGTTCTCATGATGTAACTTGCAAATCTGTTTATATGAAAGTATTAATTGACACTGAAGGTAGAAAAACTAACACAATGTTAATGGAAGTACAGGATTGTTTTACCACTGGAGTGCCTGTTCTCATTGCCATGAATAAAGTTATCTTGCTGCCTTTAAAAAAATAACACAATCCTGATAAAAAAAAACATTGTTGTTTGTGTATTTTTTGTTGAATACTTTCTTGTCATTTATAGTAAGTAGGCATGTGATGATATAACATTGTCACAAAAAAGTACAAAAAACCGACATTTACTGTGTATAATATAAATGATTAAAGTATACACTAATTAAAAAAAACTTTCTGACCCACGAAGACATGGACATCTGAAGTAGTTTCTGGGTAAATGATGCACATATGCCCAGCCGTCCTCATGACCTTGAAGAAAACAGAATTGATCAGACCAGTCGACTCATAAAAAACTTCTCCCACCATGATTTCACACTGTTCAGAATCAGAATCTTTATTATTCGCCAAGTACCAGATGTACAAGGAATTTCTTTTGGTGAAGGTGTCAACATATATACATCTAATTAAATAATAAAAAAGGAACACTATATATAAACATATAAACAATAAATAATAATGAATAAACAATACAGCAGCAACAAAAACAGTATAGCATTCGACAAAGTGTGCAATGAAGATTCCAAAGAGCATCTTGTGATACTGAATGCTCAGGGGTCAGGGGACTGTGGAGGACTACTTGATCTTCTTTGGTCTTTAGCTAGTTGTTGCTTTTTAAATATTTAAGGAAACATTTTACTTGTGGTCTCGTCTTTTTTAAGTTCGTATAAAAAATAAAGTGTGTTTACACAGATCTGCCACTAGGTGTCAGGATCTACATTCTAATCTCTGTGAGTAACCCTGGACGCTGAAGTTCGTTTACAGACTTTAAGAAAAATAAAAATGTCATTAAATTGTGGTTTTAAAGAGGTTTCAAATATGATATACATTCACTTGTAATTACTTCAGTCATTCATGTACTGAGTAACCACCTTGTGAGACAAGCCAGTCCAAACATAAACAACTGCAAGGTAAGTTTACTGCATATCTTACTGCTTTAGGTGGAACCATCTTCAATACAGAGACAGTTTGCTTTGTTTATATTCATGCATTCATTTAAAGTACACATTTACTTTAAGTATTCATTCAGATTAAGTACTTTTTCTTAATCTTGGCTGTTGTGGGTCGTGTTTTTCCTAGAAACGTTAGGCACAAGGGCATTTACCTCACACTTTAATTTATCTCTGGGGACAGGGCAGCACAGTGGCTTAGTGGGTAGCACTGTAGCCTCACAGAAAGAAGGTCCTGGGTTCGATTCCCAGGTGGGACGGTCCGGGTCCTTTCTGTGTGGAGCTGCATGTTCTTCCCTTGTCTGTGTGGGTTTCCTCTGGGCGCACCGGTTTCCTCCCACAGTCCAAAGACATGCAAGTGATGTGAATTGGAGAGACAAAATTGTCCATGACTGTGTTTGATATAACCTTGTGAACTGATGAATCTTGTGTAATGAGTGACTACCGTTTCTGTCATTAATGTAACCAAAGTGTGTAAAACATGAAATAATTATCTCTGGGGACAATTTAGAGAATCAACCCAATTATTGAGATGTACAGTGATGTTAAAATGTCTTTTGATTTTATTTTTTTTATTGCATATTCATGTTTACACAGTAGTACAAATGACTGCAGCTAAACACTATTCAATTTGATATCCATTTGATTTTTCATCTCTGTGAAGACATTGTATCTCCACTCTTCTTTGCAGAACTGCTTTAAATCAGACACACCATGCAGGTTTTCTGTGTGATCTGCTGTGTCACAGCACCTGTATTGGGTTCCAGTCAATATTTTTTCTTGGTCACCTGTAACTGTGACCCCGCATTTAGTGTACAGTGTTTAGAGAAGTAGGGATGACGACTTGATCAGGGTCATCATCATATCACCCAAAAAACAATAATGTTTTTTTTTTCTATTCAGCCATTCAGATGTGAACTTGGTTTGGATTATTATCTTACTGCATAACCCATTTACACATCAGCTTTAGCTCATGAACAGATGGCCTTACATCCTCCCTAACAATTTTATGGTCGGGGATGGGATTCATTGTTCTTTAATTAGAGGTTTGAAAATGATCCAGGTGATTTTTCTGGCAAATGTCAGATGTGCAGAAATGATTCTCCTTTAATAGCAGAGGTTCTTCTTTGCTTTCCTCTGATATGGGGGTTTAAACACTGACCTTAGTTAAGGCTAGATGAACCTGTATTAATAAAGTTTTTCTGGGGTCTTTTATGACTTTCTAGATGAGTTTTTACTCAGCATCTGAGGAAACTCTATCAGACTGGCCAGTTTTGGATTTACTAGTGTTCTGCTGAATCAAAATGCTTTGGGAATTATAAACAGAACACACAAAATTTCAGCCTTGATGAAGATCACATCAGGTTCCATTCTTGTCAGCCAAGAACAGGTAACTGATCTGATAAAAGCAGATGGCAATGGTAGCTGCTGGTGTGATGGTGTGGGGAACGTTTTATTGCACACATTGTCTCAAAAGCATTAAGCATTGTTTAATTACCCCAGCCTATGTGGGTTCTGTTGCTGACCACGTGCTTCCCCTTGATGACCACAGTTTAGCATAATAATGGTTACTTCTAATATGATCATGCACTATATTACAAAACACAAGCCATGTTGCATGATGAACAATTAGCTGATTAAAGCTTGTAAACATGGGTCTAAAGTATTACGGTTGTTTTTAAAAGGAATGAATGCTCAACATGGTATTGGCATGGTGTTCCTAATGCAGGTGGTAAGTATATTTCAACAGCAAATTTTCTCAGCTCTGCTTTCTCTTTTATGGCCTGTAAAATGAGAAGACTTAATCATTAAAGCTTTGAGGAAAGATCTGAGGATCAGACTGTAAAACAGTTCTCCACGTTAGGCTCCATAAGGATGAGTTTTCCGGTCACTTGGCATGACTATAGTAAGATGGAGAAATGTGTGTTAGATTGCATCGCCTCTGGCAACAAATGCAGAAAAAGAAAGCAAGAGGGATAACAACACAAAACGTGAATGTGGTGAAAGGAGAACGTTCAAATCATATAATGTTTATATTAGTAAATGTTGAGAGCTTTCAAAACATCCATTCTTTAAAAAAACATCTAGTTTGTGCCACTTTGTTGTTTTTTTGAGGGGGGTTCAGACTTTCTCTGCATGTTACAGACAAAATGATGTTACTGCTATGTGTTTTTTCCAAAATAGTTTAAGGAAAATGTAATTCCTTTTCCTCCTGAAGCATGTTCCAAATCTTATTGATTATCTACCAGTTAGTGTGCTTTTTCTCACAAATAGTTTGTAAAAAAAAGACATAATTTCACATTCTGCATCAAACATTTTTAGTACAAAATGAGATAAATATCTTCTCCAAGAGTGCAAGTTCTCAGAAGTGCTACAAGTATTATTCACCAGACATTCATAAACTCATTTAGTACTTCAGAATGTTTATGAATATTCAAATGTTTCTTAATCAGTTAAGATGACAGTGAACCCTCACCACAGGTAAACAATTAATAAATTGACTGGCTTTTATGATCAATCAGTGACAGCGCTGCTCTCAGTTTTACTGAAGGCACATCCACGTACACCCTCATCTCAGTGAGACAGGAGGTTGATGGGACAGGAGCAGCAGAAAAATGACCCTGAGTAAAATAAACAGCCGCAGTAGAAACCGAATCGGAGGGAAAAAGAAAGAGAAAGAGGTGGAGAGAGTGAAGGATGGGTAGCAGCACTGGCCGCCAGCAAACGCACAGAGATGATTAATACAGCCAGAAATAATTGCATTTCATTAAGATTGATGAGACACCGTTTAACCTTATCTCTCTCTTCTCTCTTTTCTCCCCTCTCTCTCTCTTTCTCTCTCTCTCTCTCCCTCACTCTCTCATCTTCTTTTTTTGCTCTCTTTTTCCCTACAGCATTCATCCTTCGCCACTCTGAGAACATCTCTATAGGAACGTCAGCCCATGATGGAGTGTCTGTTATCTCAACAGCCAATCAAAACCTGCAATACAGATGTACAGACACAAACACACTCCTGAGGTTATTCCTCCCGGTCAATGAGATGTCGGAATATGGAAATGACACAGAAAGGTGATTATAGATCTTAATGCAGAGTGCTGCAGTAATTTTTCATCATGCTGGTAGGTCCGTTAAATCTACAGTTCAGTGAAAAATTACATTTACACTTTATCCTTCACAAATGTTTTTTTATCAGATGTGTTTGGTGTTCAGGGTTTGTTTCTTTGGTTTGGTGTTTGGCTTATAGACATCTTACCCAAAATATTTTAGCAATGTTGAAAGTTTCATAATGTCATTTTGTGGCTATTTAATCTCTTGTAAGCTATTATACATTACTTCAGGCGGTAGCTTCTCTTTGCCCATATAAACAGGACTTGATATTTCTGCACCCATTAAAATGACATAAAACACTTTTTTTGGCAAGGTCAGGAACCAGATCAATTAATGGATAGATAGATGATTGGACAGACAGACAGATGGCTGGCTGGCTGAATGAATAGATAAATGGATGGATAGATAGATGGTTGAATAGATGGATGAATGGATAGATGGGTGGATAGATAGATGGTTAAATAGATGGATGAATGGATGGTTGAATGGGCAACTGGATGGATGGACGGATGGACAGACAGATGGATGGCTGGCTGAATGGATGAATAGATGGATGAATAGATAGATAGATGGTTAAATAGATGAATGGATAGATGGATGAATAGATAGATGATGAATGGATGGTTGAACTGACAAATGGACGGATGGATGGACAGACAGACGGATGGCTGGTTGTATGGCTGAATGGATGAATAGATAGATGGTTAAACGGATGAATGGATGGATGGCTGTATGGATAGATGGATGAATGGATGGTTGAATGGACAAATGGACAGATGGATGGATTGATGGACAGACAGACGGATGGCTGGCTGGATGGCTGAATAGATGAATAGATAGATAAATGGTTAAATAGATGGATGAATGGATAGATGGATGAATGGATGGTTGAACTGACATGGACAGATGGACGGATGGACAGACAGACGGATGGCTGGCTGGATGGATGGATAGATAGATGGACGGACAGATTAATAGTCAGTGAAATAGTTTTTGAATTAAATAAAGGAAATAATTATACTTTAAGGGTTTTGTTTTTCATAGTGCTGATGGAGGTTGAGTAACAGCTGAGTAACGTTTAATAATTGACAGTGATTCACTGAGACCAGTAACAAGGAGGAGGAGGTGTGGTGGAGGTATGACCAGGGCGTTAACCTTCCAATCATATGGCTCCAGCTTCACTCACATTTCTAGGTTAAATCATAGAGGTTGCAAATGATGCTAAGAGGGCATTTTTGTTTATAAGCATGCACACATACACACACACATACTCCTCTGTGGGGATGGGCTTGCCTGGACTGCTGCACCACTGGAGCTCCCTATCAAACATGTATAAATATTTATCCCTTTTTTGGTGCTTGTTTGAGGCACCTGATAACATGACCTATCCCTTTTACTGAGCTTATTAAATTGTGATTTACACTAATCAGCCAAAACATTAGGACTACCCATCTAATATGCTGTCAAAACAGTTCGGGCCCATGGAGATCTACAATTAAAAGAGTTTTGTAATGTGGTGCCAGGACATTACCAAGCAGGTCCTTCAACTTCTGTATGTTGTGTAGTTGATCATCCTACAGTGCATCCTGGTTTCATCTCCTGCCCGGGTAAATGATGCACATATGCCCAGCTGTCCACATGATCTTGGAAAAAACTTGATTGGTCGGAGCGGTCAACATTCCTCCATTGCTTCAGTGTCCAGTCCTGATGGCTGCATGTTTATCGTAGGTGCTTTCAACAGTAGACAGAAGTTAGCATGAACTTTCTGACTGGCTTGCGACTAAGCAGCTCCGTACACAGAAGGGCTCGATGCTGTGTGTGCTGTGACTCGTTCACCTTATCAGCAGGATTAAAATAATCTGCAATTTGAACCATAGTAGATCTTCTGTTGGGCCATACAAGATACCATAAACTTTGTGTCCTTTATTGAGTCTTGACCGCCCAGCAACCTGTTAACAGTTTGTGGCTCGTCCTTTCTCGGACCACTTTCGGTCAGTACTTACCACAGAGGCCACCAGTCGCCTTAATGAGTTGGTCCTTATCAAAGTCACTCAGGTTTTGTGCTGCAAACGACTAATTGCTGTATAATCACAAGGGGTGTGAATACGTTTTCAGTTTTTTTTTTTTTTTTTTTTTTTACACAATGCAGATTGTTTTATACTGTAGAGTAAATGAAAAAACATTAAAAAATGTTTAAATTATGACAGTAAAATATTGGAGGAGTAATTTTTTAACACACTGTGTATGTCTGTTTTCAAGAGATTCAGAGGCCAAAAAGATTTCACTAAATCCTTTCACCTTTGTGACTTGTACGTACACACACACACACACACACACACACACACTTTTATAGGAGATTAAAGGAAGGAGCAGTGAGGAAAAAGTAACATGGCCAAGGTTATTAAAAAAAAGGGGATGTAGCGAAGCAAGATGGCGTGCGAGTGGCCCCCGGGGCATCATGGGAGATAAATGGTTGACCCTAGCTGTGTCAGGCCTGGATTGATGCTACTATCAGCCATGTGCTCGCCCAATGATTTCCCTCTCGCTGATAAAGTGTGTTATCTAGTTAGTGGCGCGAGGGCCCGGGGCCCCAGGCGATACCAAGGTCAATCTCCGAGGACGATCTTTGTTGGTCTAAATGAGGAGCACGCGAGTTAGGAGAAGGGAGGAGGGTGAATCAAAAGGCAGCTGGGAGGTCTAAGGGATAAGATAAGCTAAATTACTTCTCTTTAGCAGGACAGACCTAAGGGGGCTACGATCTGAGGAAGGCAACGTTGGGAAAGAGTGTGTTTGTGTGCGGTAGGGGGGTTACACCTGAGAACCTCAAACCAAACACCCGTCTGAAAACCACAGACCAAACCCATACCTGAGAACCACAGACCAAACCCATACCTGAGAACCACAGACCAAACACATACCTGAGAACCACAGACCAAACACATACCTGAGAACCACAGACCAAACACATACCTGAGAACCACAGACGAACCACAGACCAAACCCATACCTGAGAACCACAGACCAAACCCATACCTGAGAACCACAGACCAAACCCATACCTGAGAACCACAGACCAAACACATACCTGAGATCCACAGATCAAACACATACCTGAGATCCACAGATCAAACACATACCTGAGAACCACAGACCAAACACATACCTGAGAACCACAGACCAAACCCATACCTGAGAACCACAGACCAAACACATACCTGAGAACCACAGACCAAACCCATACCTGAGAACCACAGACCAAACACATACCTGAGAACCACAGATGAACCACAGACCAAACACATACCTGAGAACCACAGACCAAACACAAACCTGAGAACCACAGACCAAACCCATACCTGAGAACCACAGACCAAACTCATACCTGAGAACCACAGACCAAACACATACCTGAGAACCACAGACCAAATGCACATCATAGAACATGGATAGATTGCTGGATGGATAGAGGGATGGTTTGTTGATCTGTTAATAGATAGTTGGGTTAGTCTGGATGGATAGATGGATGTATGTATGGATGGATGCAGGATGAAGAGGTTAATGAACGATTGGATGTAATTGGTTGATGGATGGATGCATAATAGAGGGGTTAATAAATAATTGGATTTAATTGGTTAATAGGTGGATGAACGGATGAACTTAATTCTATTTTGAGTCCCCTGTATATTACCACTGGATGGCAGTGTTGACCAGTTTACACTCACACACACACACACACACACACACACACACACACACACACACACACAGTGCATTAACTTTTTCCAGCAGCCCATATCTCACTCAGATTTATTAATAATCTGATCTTGTGAGAGAAATTAGGGAACAGTCAGAACAGGATTAAGATATGCCATAACTCCCCTTCCACCTCAGCAACACTGTATTATTAGACACTTAGAAAAGAAAAGAAAAGAAAAAAGAAGAGTGGAGCTTTAATAACAGCCTTTACAACATTTTAAGTCTGACTGGGAATTTGTATCAGTTCAGTCAAAAAAAAGCATTCTGATGTTTTTTATACATATAAAGAAAAAAAGAATAAATACATAAATGAACAAACAGAAAAAAGAATGAATAAAGAAATGAAGAACTAAATGAATGATAGAATGAAAAAAATAAAAACAAAAAAAAAGGAAAACATAATATTAATGCTTCTTTCTTGGGGTTGTACAGTAATATTGTTGTACAGTATTATTGTTGTACAGTTTTATGGGCAGTTGTAGCCTAGCAGTTAGGGTGCTGGATTAGTAATCAAAAGTGTTACTGGTTCAAGCCCCACCACTGCCAGGTTGTCACTGTTGGACCCTTGAGCAAGGCCCCTAACCCTCAATTGCTTAGACTGTATACTGTCACAGTACTGCTAAATGCTAAAAATATAAATATAAATAACTATATATTCAAACATACAGTTTAACATTTACATTTATTCACTTTTATTCTTCTGTACAATTCTCTGTCACACACACACAGAGGGACAGAGATAGAGAGAGAGAGAGAGAGAGAGAGAGAGAGAGAGAGAGAGAGATGTACTATGAAGCAGTAATGATATTAAAGGGCGATTAAAGCTAGCTGTAATTAGCTGTGCTCTCATTAAGGGAGTGATGGGAGATGATGAATGCAGCATCATTTAGGCAGCCGAGCGTCTCTGTTCTGCTCAGTTATTTAAAGATTCAGCTAAACTAAACTCACATACTTTATTTAAATAAAAATAAACCACCAGGGAGTTCATGGGAGTGACAACTAATACTGCATGTGCTACATAGGCAAAAGTATATAGACATTCTTTCTAATAACATAGATGCTTAACTGTTTCAGCAACACTAACAGGTGCAGGACATCAGGAGTACTGCCATACAGTTTTTTTTAGACAGATAGGGGCTTTTGGAAAGCTAGAAAGCTTTTGGGTAGTAACTGGCTGGTGGATTGAGTATCTGGTATATTTCACCCAATGGCACAATTGCTTTGTTCTCCTCTGTGATTTCTGGGAAGTTGTTGCACTTGCACTTTTACAGATTTCAGTTGTACCGGCTCCCAAACTCGAATCATTTTATTGTTTTTTTTTTAAAGTCAGTGGGAATGCATCGTTATTCATCATCTCCATTTAGAAAAATCTCAAGTTCACGCTTGCCATTTGGCCTTTACACATGTTTTCTCATTTTTTAGAAATGTGTTTTCTGTTATGCTTGCTGTAGCACTTTGCATAGTTCTTATTTAATTCTAGAGTTACTAATTTCTAGATTGTTCTTTAGTTTCTAGCTTCTGATGAAGTCTTCAAGCTTGGGTTTATTTTACTGTTTTTAGAGCAACAGGGTTACATCTGGAACCTCAATTTAGTAACCAGCAATGACCGTCCTTTCCTCACAGATACACCCCAAGATTTTGAATATAGTGAATACAGCCATAGTATAGTTTATTATTCTAATGTATTATTCTATGTTTATAAATCTTTCAATAATAAAACCTTGAGTCATATTAAATGTTCAACACATCTTTCAGGAAAATAAAAACTACTTATAAATATATGTAAGAAAGTAAGTAGGTAAAAGTTAAGTATGAAAGTAAATATGGACGTTTAGTTCAGTGGGTGGTCTGGGTCCCACAGGCATGATGATTGATGTCAGTTCATTTTCAGTCATTTTCCACATGTTTGTTTTCCTGTCTGGAGTGCTGACACTGAACTGTAATTCTGGGTCAGTGCAACAAAAACTGTTCAGAAATGGTTTAACGTACGTGAGAATTCTTAATATCTGAGCTTTTCTGCTGATTACTGTTATTATGCAGATTATTGTTAGAGCTCAGGTACTCTGGAAAGGAAGTGGCAGATCTATATTCCTAGTATAAGTAAACGGTCTGTTGGTACAGTTGGAAAAATCTAAATGATGGTGGCACAGTGGCTTAACTGGTACAGTGGACTGGGTGCTGCCCAGCATTATGGGTTCAGAGAACCTGGGTCTGTTGGTGAGGAGTTTTTTTCCTGTTTTTTTCTTCCCCATGTTATGCAGAAGGTGGACTGACAGCTCTTAATTGCCTCTTTATGTAAGTAAGTGACTGAATGGATACATGTGTGTGATATACTGGTGCTCTGTCATTTAAAACAAAAGGAAAAAAAATAATTTTGTCTAAAATTAACTTTATTTACTTTAAGTAGTTCTTCAGGTAAAGTGGGTGCTACTTTACTATGTGGGTGACAAGGACCTTGGTTTAATTCCTTCTTCAGATCCCTGTCTGTGAGGAGTTTTGCATATTCTTCCAAACCTGTTTGGGTTTTCTGCCACTTTCAAAAACACACAGATGGTGGACTGTGTACCCTAGATATAAGTTAGTGATTAAATGTGTGAGTCTTCAGATGCATTAGTGCCCTTTCAAGTGTGTAACTTATCATCGTCCTAACCTGTATATGACCTGTACATATGAATAATAGCATGTATTAATAAACTAGGAGTGCATGAATACACTGCAAAATAAGCCTCTTACCAAATAAAACCTGTTAATTATAGTCAAATGTTTCCAACATAAAAATGGCCAAATCTTTTTGACAGATAAACAAAACATCTGTATGATCTGATATCTAAATAAAGTTAGGTAAAGCTGCTTAAAATTATTTGCAAATGTCTAAAATTACAATAACTGTATAATTGTCCCATAATAAAAATGTAGGACACAGACTCCCCGGCCACTTTATTAGGATTATCTCTTTATAATTTTTATTAGTATTACTATCAGCAGCACAGCACATAGATTCATACAGACATTAGTGTGGTGAGTAGAAGCTTTTGAGAATTTATATGTAATTTATTTAAAACAGTTAATATTTCAGTGCAATTAATCTGACCAAGCCAAGGCTGGCACAGACAGAACCAAAAGCAGCTGAAGTATTACACTGGGTTCCTCACTGCTGGACAGCAGCATTGCCACAAGTAATGAAGCTACTATTAGCCTCTTCAATTACGTCCTGATAACAGCATCGTTCTTCCCCCCAGCATGAACCAGAAAGTAACTTAACATGTTTAAACAATTACTTTTGTATTAATTCATGGTGTGGTCGGCACCTGAGTTCATTTAAATCAAACCCCAGACCACTGATTTCAGGCTGACCTTAGATCAGCACCCAAGAGAGCACCCGCACCGTGACTCAAAAAAAGTCTTCCCACAAATCCAAATGTACAGACATGGAGGTCAGAACTGACTTGCTTTAGTTAGATGGATAAAGTAGCAAAGTAGCTTTTTTAAGTGTTACATTATTTTATTTTATTTATTTATTTTCATTATTCTCAGGTTTCCAATAATGCTTGTTTTGCATGTGTACTGAGCGAATGGACTAATCCCTTGACAAAATCCGAATATTCTGATTTCTAAACTATGGAAAGTAACAATTAACAAAAAATTTTTGTGCAGCGTGGTCCAATGCACTAGCCCACCACCTCTGTGACCCGAGTTTGAATCTCAGCTGTGTTGTAAATCGGACGAGCGTCCACACAGGCACAATTGGCTATGTCTGTTGGGGGAATGGTTAAAGGGATTCCAGACTGCTGCAGTTGTTGGTTGGGTTAAAGGTGCCTGCATGAGAAATTTAATGGAGAATAATGGAGAGCAGCGCAGGTCTATACGTGATACGGATCTCTGTGAGACCCTATCTCTGGCAGGTGAAAAGAAGTGTTTGGAAGCCACACATGTGTTGAGGCTGGTGCATGATGGTCTATGCCAATTCTCAGTCAGCAAAGGGGTCTGCAGCAGCAGAGGAATATACAACCAGGGAACTGGATATGACTAGATTGGAAGGAAAAAGGGAAAAATGGCAAAAAAAAAATAATTTTGTGCAAAACAGAACCGAATCTGACTGCTGGGTACCAGAAGAGGTTTGTTTTATAGGATGGAAAAAAATCGTAATATCCCATCGTGGTACAACAGCACTGTTTAGCAACAGTTTGGGGAATGACAGATCCTGTTTGAGCATGGTTATGTCTAGTAGTGCAGACGTGTTGGCTAAATTGTGTGACGTGCTCTTTGACAGTTGGTTAGTGTGTGGCTTTTAAACATGTAAAAAGTGGAAGGTTAGAATTCACACACACACACACACACACACGCGCGCGCACACACACACACACTCACGCACACACACACACAGAAACACTGTTCAATCAGAACTTTTTAAAAGTTGCATTTTAATAAAGTCTCATTTTAGCACACATCCATCTCCAGTTAAAGGGTCAGACCATGTTAACTTTGGTTGTGTGTGTGTGTGTGTGTGTGTGTGTGTGTGTGTGTGTGTGTATTTGTGATGGAGTCTGGACATTGATAAATTCCCTCCGCCAAACGATCGATAAATGTCCTTTATGGGTCTGCGATTGCCTGCAGCGAGCATCATAATTATACTGTCACACACACACACACACACACACACACACACACACACACAGTGCTGCCACACACATACACACTCACACACACACACACACAGTGCTGCCACACACACACACACACCTTACACACACACACACCTTACACACTAACTTTAGCGCTGACATGTGATTGGCAGGTGGACAGCTGTAACGGAGGGCAGCAAGTATAGTCCAACCCCTTTAGCCACCCACACATGGCCTTATGGGATATGCTGTCACACAAACACACACACTTTTTTTGAAATGGTTGAACATTTCTGCTGATGTTTTTTCTATGATCCTGAGCACTGATAAGCTGAGATGTTCACAGCCAGAGCCTGTGTGTGTGTGTGTGTGTGTGTGTTTTAAACATGACATTAAAATCCTAATAAAATAAACACCAATTCAGTTGTTTCTTCATTAAATCATTTATTAATTGATTATATTACTCATTTATTTAAGTGTCAGTTTATAACATTTTAAAAGGTATTTGGCAGGCCAGGCACTGATGGTTGATGAGAAGACCTTTCAGTCATTCCAATTAATCCTAACGATGTTCAGTGGGTTAAAGCCAGTGCTCTATGCAGGCCACTGGGGTTCCTCTAAAATCAAAGTTGTCAAACCATATCTAACGTGTTACCACAAAGCTTGAAGGATTTAATTTATTTGATATAACTGATTTTATACACCTATTAGATATGGGTATGGCTAAAACACCTGACGTTAATTATTTGGAATGGTGCCCATATATTTCTGGGCCATATTGAGTATGTAAGTGTAAATGACACTTAAACTCTGTGCAATGTTATTAGGGCAAAACACGGAGCAAAATGGAACAAATTGGTGCACAAAGCTGCATCCATCCAGCATCCATCACAAGTACAGTAAACACACTCAGTAACACGCACTGGGTTTATATTAAAAACAAGGCTTTGATCTAAGTCCAAATGTGAAAGGGCAAATCACCCCCTCAACACCTGCGTCCAGCTAGCTTGCTAATACACACACCCACTTAGCCTGCAAATGACCTTTACCCTTTGGTCCTATAAGGCCTCTGAGTTTTTTAAAAACATTTCTTAAATGTGAGTTTTGAACTATACAGAATCACCCACACAGAATAAACATGAGGTAAACTTAGCATCATGGCTAATAATCCCTTAATAAAGCTTAATGCACTATATAAGACACACACACACACACACACACACACACACACACACACACACACCTGCCATGGGACTGTAAAACCAATAATTGTTGATCATTGATTATAGATTAGCTTTGTCTCTATTACGACACTGGCACAGCATGAACACAAACACACACAGTTTGGCAGCAGCTGCTTAGACACCCTGTGGTGTGTGTGTGTATGTGTGTGTGTGTGTGTGTGTGTGTGTGTGTGTATAAAAATCATGCCCAAACACATACAGCTGCTGCCACTCAGGGTCTATTGTCATGGAGACCCCTTCCCAGCATGCACCACACAACTGCCCTATTGTATAAAAAAAGTAAAAGATTTCACGCTCGGTCCACTTATAGTTCAGCTGCTTTGTAGCACAGCAGACGTAGTGTGTGTGTGTGTGTGTGTGTGTGTGTGTGTGTGTGTGTGTGTTTCGTCTGTCTGTGCCTCCATATGTCCAAATATTTTGTGCAAAGTCTGCCCACACTTTATTTTTTGGGCTGTTATTTTATAAACACCATTCATACAGATGGGTGACAAATTAAAAGAAAACCGACAAAAAGTGTCTTAAGACGTTTGGCTGCCATGAACCATCAGAACAGCTTCAGCGTTCTTCTACAAGCTTTTTGGAATTGTACTGGACTGTATTAATAGCTTCCTCCAGTTGTTTTGATGACATCTGTGGAGACATCGAACACATTGCTTGATGTAAAATCTCTGCACTCAACTAAGTTGAGATCTGGTAACTTGGAAGGCTAAACATGGTCATAAAGTTTATGAGAGGCTGGCATGCAAGTAAGAAGACCCTGTCTTTGCCAAAGTGTATGCCAGCTTCTAATACTTTGGCCATATGAAGCTGGCTTGACTTTGGTCAATTTCCAGCAGCTCCTAATTCGCATCAGACCTTATTTCAGTGGGTCCTAAATAACAGTTTATTAGAATAACATTCTGGCAAATTTTTAACACCCACTGTTTCACATAGTAAAAGTGAAATCAAACTAGCCCTACTTATATGGACATGCATCAAGTCGATAGTTGCACTCAATCCTAAGCATCGAAGAGAAATTAGGAAGCCATGATACAAAGTTAAATGATATTATAGAACGTTCTACACCACCAGATTAATCGAGTTAAAGTATGTATATTTTTGACCCAGACGATTTTCAGAAACTCCACAGTGAAGTAATGACATTTGTGGTTAGACAGTTGTATCACTCACTGAAATCCTAAGACTGTCATGACATGTCTGGTATAAGTGTATTGAAACTTTAGAGTTTATTTTATTTGTTATTGTTTTGTTTCCAGTAAGTTGTTCATACTGGTATTGTATGAGAAGCTCAGGCCTGGAGGGCAGATATTCATGCATGGCCAAACATTAGTGCAGTGTCTCATCACAATATCATACACTCATCATAATTCCACTTATCCATAATTGAATAATCTCTCTGAGCTGAAGCCCTGCTGGGATTCGGTGCTTAACCAAATGATCTGCGTCATCTGTCATTGACTGCCAAAAAGACCTCATCCCTTCTCCCGCTGTGTATAAGAGACAAATAAAGTATTTTCCTTTTTTGTTTATAAAAGACGTGTTGATAGTAAAAGTGTTACATTTGTTTTTATGAAGATATGACACCCTTTTTGTACTGAAATATAAAGATGCTGTGGTGCTCTGGTGTAGGTATGTGTGGTGTAGTGGCCCTACAGGAAAATTAACCAGTGTACATTACTGCTGAGTCCTGTAGCCCATTAGCTCATTAGCTTTAAAGAATAAAAACCCGCTTCCAGCTGTTAATCATCTGAATTATTCACACACACACACACACACACACACACACACACACACACACACACACACACACACACACACACATAGGAAAAAGGACAAGTGGATTTTGAATTGTTTGTATACGTATGTGTAACTGAATGCTAACTCTGCTAACTGAATTATTAAATGAAAGATAATGAGCAAATAGGAACCAAAACAAAACAGCGTTTGAACCGAACTGTTCTCTGAGCATTTGTGTTTGCATATAGATGTGTGTGGGCAGTCTGACTGTTTATTAGTGCCTAAATCCTTCAGTTAACTTGGTTCTCTGTATGGCTACTGAGAAAAGTGCATCAGGTTAAGGTGACTAAAGTAAAGCTTAATGTTATCAAAGTTAAGGCTAGGGTTATGTTGATTAAGGATAATGCTACAGAGGGTACGTTAAGGATTACTGATAGTAAGTTTATGGATATCAATGCTTAGGTTTTTTCAGAAAGCAAGGTTAAGGTTGAGGATAGTTAGGTTGAGGTTAAAACTGTGGTTACCAAAGTTAGAAGTTGCTTGGGCTTAGTTAGTTCAGGATTTTGGTTAAGGTTACTGAGGTTAAGGTTAGCAAGGTCATTGTTTGATTACTGAAGTCGGGTAGCTAGTGTTAGGGTTAGGTTTACAGAGGTTAAAGATAGTATTATAAGGTTTACGGTTAGTGTTAGTCAGGTTAAATTAGGGTTATTAAAATAATGTTTAAAGTTAAGTTGTGTTTTAATCTTAGATAAATAAAACTATAGACACTCACAAACACATCTAAACACATGCTGTTTAAAAAGAAATACAGAATGAAGTCAAATTGGCCGGTTATGTTTAAAATGATGACTGAATAACTTCTCTAGCCTTACACACACACACACACACAGCCCAAAGCCATAGCCTGGAGGCAGTGTGTGTTGGCTAGCCAGGGGCGATAGCTGTGATAGTCTAACTGCACACTGTCAGAGAACATTAAAGTGTGCATGCAGCAATATGAGTCTGATTACACACACACACACACACACACACAAAGAGAGTTTCTGTATTACACTTAAAGAATCTCAAAGTTAATTTTGAACATGAGCGGTGTTGTCGAGAGGTTTCAGGGGCGTCACATTCACTTAAGGAAATGTTATATTTGATTTGTGTATCAAGCACACAGTCAAAGGCGATTCACGATCAGTGTGGTCTGGATTTCAGTGTCTTAGGTCTCTTGCTCTGGCTACAATTTCTTTATAAAGCTTTTAAAGTGTTGCAGCTCCCCCTAACACACACGTTGTAAATAGTGAAGGCTACACACAGTAGAGCAGTGCACAATAACACAAGTTATCAGGCCTGTTATGATGTTTACTGTCAGGTCCATTTATTTATGTGGCTGTTCCTGGGGTGCCTGAGGCGTTTACAGCCTGAAAGGCCAAGTGTGGGGTCACCGACGTGTGTGTGTGCGTGTCTATTGTTCTGCCTTCTGTCTGTAGGTTTGTACTTTAAAGGAAGAATGAAGAAGAGGTAATGTCTGTATGTGCATTCATGTTCTTGTATCTGTGTGTGTGTTTTTTGTGTGTACGTGTGTGTGTTTGTGTCAGATGGGTTCAGAAGGGCCCTGTGTGAGTAGAGAGGCAGGAAATGGACAAAACATGGCTCAGATTTATTGTGTTGGCCACTTTTTTTAGATTTTTAGATTTCATTTTACACACACAGACACACATTCAGATGTGTATCAGTAAAGGGTCAGTCTGTGTGTGTTACTGTCCTGTTCAGGATGTTCCTGCTTTATGCCCAGTGTTTTCTGGGATCTAAAAATCCTGAAGATGATGTAAAATACACTATATAATTAAAATATCTGAACACCTGACCATTTGCCTGTTGGACATCCCATTTCCAAAACAAATGGTATTAAAACAGAGTGACCCTTTATCTTTTCCGCTATAACAACAGCCACTCTTCTGAGAAGGCTTCTCACAGGACTCAAGTATGTCTGTGGGAATTTGTGCCAATTCAGAAGCGCATTTGTACGGCAGGGCACTGATGTTGGTCATGAAAGCCTCGATGGATGTTCCAGTTAATTCCAAAGCTGGAAGCTTATTTGATTGATTTATTACAGTTGTTAGAAATTGTTGTGGCTGAAACTCAAGAATTAAAAAATAGAAGGGGTGTCCCAATACTTTTGTCAATATAATGTAAATTGTCACTGCATTACACAAGCTTGATTCTACACAATAAACATTTACAATTCTAACAAAAGAAGCTAAATCAAATTAATTTTTTGTTAGCGTTTCTTTCTCTGTGTGTGTGTGTGTGTGTGTGTGTGTGTGTGTGTGTAATTGGGTAGGAGGCCTATGGCCGTGTTTAGCGATAATGACCTTCATTGTGAGTGGAGTTTCATTAAGTCATTAAAGGCCCATTTCCAGGCCCTCATCAGCACCAACCGCTAACCGCTAACCTGTGGGGTGTGACAGAGAGTGAGAGAACATTCCTGAAGGACAGTGAGGAGGGGTGCGTCTCTTTTCCCCTCCTCCCGGTCATCGCTCGTTACCGTGAGGAACTCACACAATCTCACTAACAGTTCTCTACTGCCGGGGTGTCGCCAGCGTTAGTGAAAGTTAGCGTAGCATTAGCTCAGCGCCTCATTGCCAAGCTAATATTCCCACCGAAACCCTAAGAGGCGAACGCTAGGAGGGATGGCAAAATGCTACTTAATGTTCCTGCACATTCATTATGGTTATTTTCAGATAAACGAAGTGTGAAATGATTACTCCTCTTAAAAATAATCACTCAATATCAGCTCATTTGTCGTTCGCTTTGTTTTCCTGCAACACTTAGCGGCAACTTAAGCACTTTCAGAAGTAAATCAATTATTATTTTTTTAGATGTCATTGTTGTCTGTTAATTAAAACTTTGATTAAAACCTTAAACATTCTCCATGTTAAACACAGTACAGAAATGTACGTTTAATTAGCAACCTCTTGGGAGGAGAGTCACTGTGAGTCTGTCATATTGTGCATTTAGGATTAGTACTTAATGTAATACAATTTTTACATTATGACATTTAAACCTAAAAGCTTTGCAACACTTACGTGAAGACCCAAGAAGATCAAGACTTGCTGACTGTCATGGACTTTTTTCCACAGTCGCTCGATCTAAACCCCATCCAACAATTATGGAAGCACCTGAAGACGGAGAAAGCCGAGCGTTCAGTAACATTACACTGCGCTCTTCGGAATATTGTGAAATTATGCTGGGAGAATGTGGATCATTAGACTTAGTGAAGTCTGTGTCAACTCGAGTACAAGCTGTCATTACAGCAAAACTAGGAACTAATGAAATACTAATTATTATTTAAACATACAGTATGTCATTTCAAAATGATGAAAAATATTGTATTAATACAAAATAGAAGCATGTTTACTACTTGCCTTAGACTTTCAGCCCCACTGAATCAATGTGTAGCAAAATATATATTTACTCTGTATAAACATTAACAAAAAAAATAATTTAAATTTACATGATCAAAGTGCCAGTATTAAAATGTATATGTATTAAGGTTAAGTGCTCTGATGGTGCAGTGGTCTATTACACTTCCTACCACTCTAGAGTTACGGGTTTAAATCCCAGCTGGCTGGGTGTCTACACAGAAATGATTGGCAATGGGTGTGTTCGAAAACCTAGGGAGCTGCCTTGCTGTCTTACTGTCTACATAGGCAGCTGACTTAGTAGAGAGGATTCTAATAAGTCAGTGACTTATAAGTCAGGTTATTCGAACGCACTACTTAGACAGCGATTCCATCGGGTTTAGCATTTCGCGTTTAGCATTTAGCATCTCGCCATTAAAACCAATAAACTGAGGTAGCACAGCACGCTAACGTCAATATAACATCTCCCTTCATGTACCGATAACGGTTAAATTTCCTGACAAGCCCGAACTTGCAAATAAAAACACTCGGTACAAGTTTATACAAGTTAAAAATGAGTAATATTTTATTTACGTTTGAAAATAACTCCATTCGTTTCTCCGCCCCGTCAGCCATGAATGCTGGGATTGTCTTGATCACTAAGGCAGCATCGGATGCTCACTCGTTCTTGAGCCAAAATAACATTGAAATAATAAGATGCCTCAGAAGTGTGGATTTTAAGGCATCTAGGATTTAGAAAGTAGAAACAGTAAGGATTTACTGAATTTCCTTGTGCACTTCACTGACCTCTGCAGCTCCCTCGACCTGTGTGAAGTGTCCATCCACATCTTTACACAAGCTTCGCTCTCTAGAAGAAGCTTCTCTAGAAGTCGCTTTTGCAGCAGCACGGGGGCTCAGGACCATTCGATCTTTCCTCCCTCAGATGCAGCCAAGTGTAATTTAAGCCCCAAAACTGGATTGTGAGAGTTGGGACTCAGCTGTGGTGGGTTAGTTTATTAGATGGCTTCGCTACACCAGCATGGATTCTGTCATATTTTCAGAAAACCCACAACACACTTGTAAAGGAACTCAAAGTTCTGAAGGTTTTATAGACAAAAAGTGTGTATTCCATCATTTCATTACAGGAAAAAACTGTCATTAAACACTTTTTCTTACAAGTGTATGTAAGCTTTTGACTTTCTCTGTACTGAGTAAAGATGTGTATGAGTTTTTGTGTGTGACGGAGCACTGGTGGATACATGAATGTGTGTGTGAGGCCTAAGGCCAGCTTCTGCATTAGGTTCTGTCATTAATGGGATAACGAGACACAATGACAAATCCCAGCAGTGGGCAATAAGGGGCTGATGGGCGTGTTTAATATCGCAAAGCCTGTTAGCAGGTGTGTGGACACCACTGTCGGCGTGTGTGTGTGTGTATGTGTGTGCAACTTAATGGTTGTGTTTAATATCTCTTGTAACCAGGTTTAGACATTTTGGACATCACCACTGGGGCCCCATTAGTGTGTGTGTGTGTGTGTTTATGTGTGTGTGTGTATGTGTGTGTGGTTTGGTTATTGGCCATGTTTAATATCCTCTATAACCAGATTTGGACATCACCAGTGGGGCTGCCCATATCGGCCCCATTTGAGGAATCTAATCCAGCGACCTCATCCTGTCTCTCTCTTTCATTCTCTCTCTCTCTCTTCCTGTACTCCTGCCTCTCTCGCCCGCCCTCAGAGAACAGCCATTGCTGCCAACCCGCTGCCAATCAATTACCAGCCTGTTCAGCGGCCCTGTGATCAGTCACCACGACAACCTGCCCGGGCAGCCACTCAACATGCCATAATTCACCCTGAACGAGCTTCTACCCCGGTGGTGCCATTTAATTGGCCAACCTGAGGAATGAACACAAGAAAGGACTAGAAAGATGGGGGTTGGGGAATAGAGAGTGAGGGCAAAGACGAAGTGATGACTGGACGAGTGCTGTCATTGACCTATCAGGATTGAGCTGTTGCCCTTTTCCCAGGCACCTGACATTCCCCACACTTTCCCTTACGCCTGTCAGACATGCCGGATTCAGGAAAATTCATGGCTCGACCCCTCAACCTGCAAGCAGATCAAGCACAGGGCCTTTTTGGCATTAGACGGTGGGCAGTCGCCGTGGGAGACGAGGTTGTAACTGTGGTAGACAGGGCGTTTATGATGATGTGATTGAAAGGGCATGGAGGCGCTGGGGGATTTATCACCCTGTTTAAACACATTGGAAAAACCAGTGCTAACATTTTCCACCTGCAGGCCATACTAGCGCAAATTCACATTCAGAGAAACATGCAGTGCAAATATGTACGTATAAATTCTACTGGTGGCATCAGTGCCGATGAAAGTCAGTCTTAATAGAAAAAAATGAGAAACATCTGTCCTCTGCAAACATCATTCCCACGGATAAGCTGTGACAAGTTAATCCTAAAGAGAAATGCCTGAATTCCTGTACCCATCAGACCCAGTAATATTCAATTAATAATGCCAGTGAAACCTCAGCAGTTAGGATGCTGGCTACTGATCGAAAGGTTACAAGTTTCCACTACTGGGCCCCTGAGCAAGACCCTCAATTTCTTGCATTGTACTTGTTAACAGATGTAAGTAAAGTGTCTGCTAAATGCTGTAAATATGAATCTTAGTGAAGATGGAGTGCCAGTTGTACTTGCCAGCTCTAGTAAAGAAGACATGGCTTTTCTGTACCTGTTACTCACACTGAGCGTGTAACGTATGTGCCTGTAAGTCCTAGTAAAAATGTGTGGTAGATGTCAGTCTCAGTAAAGAAGATCCTGTCCTGTGTACTACTAGACATGTCCAGGAATGTAGGTGTATCCTCAGTTTTTGTGAAGGAGGCGTGACCTCTGTGCCAGTCAGTTCCAGTGGAGAAGTCAAAGCTTTCCACCTTATTTCCAATTTATTTATTTATTAGGATTTTAATGTCATGTTTTACACACTTTGGTTACATTCATGACAGGACAGGAGGTTACTGGTTACACAAGATTCACCAGTTCACAAGTTTAATGTCAAACACAGTCATGAACAATTTTGTATCTCCAATTCACCTCACTTGCCCGTCTTTGGACTGTGAGAGGAAACCAGAGCTCCCAGAGGAAATCCACACACAGAAAAGAACCTGAATATCCCACCTGGGAATCAAACCAAGGATCTTCTTGCTGTGAGGTGACAGTGCTACACTGAGCCACCACCTGGTTTTCACTTTGAGCTGGTCAAAGTAAAGAAGGCATGACGTTTATGGACCTGTCAGTCGAAGTACAGTGGGCATGGCTTTTCTGTCTCAATTAGTCAAGGTGCGGTGGGCGTGGCTTTTCTGTACTTGTCAGTCAAAGTGAAGATGTTTCTCAATGTGAAGAAGGTGTTTCTTTAACAAAATCTCTGCATGTCTCGTTCTGTTGTTTGGAATTTTGCAATATAGACTCAGTCAGGTATGGTGCACAGACAGCTTTACCCTAAATATGTGCTTATTCATAAACTACATAACCAAAAGTATTTATACAATCCTTCTAGATGCATAAGGTGACTTTAACACTGTGCTTTCATTGAAAGTCAGATTTCTAACCCCTCATTTTATTAGACTGTTGTCTCTAAATGTGATGTAATTGTGATGGAGAATGTCTAGGATCAACTACAATTCAACGATGAAACTGTAGGCCACACAAGCTTTTAGAACGGGAGCGGTGGGTGAATTGCACCCTTGGCTGTCGACACCATCGAGAATGGGTTCTGGGCAGTGGGGAATAGTGTATTAGACTGTTGCACCATCTGAATCCATGATGGGAAATCCTAATACTAGAGAATTTTATGCTTCCAACAGAGACTGAATGGAGTAGAAATGCTTACGGAAGATGATGAAACGTGATGAAGTTGAGTGATGAGGAAAAAGAAAAGAATAAAGAGATGGGAGGCACTGCATGTGGGTGTAAGTTGGTGCAAGAGTGCCTCAAGGATTGTGTGTGTGTGTGTGTGTGCATATTTAAAAGTTGACTGTGTAAATTAATTTACATTCTGATGGTTTTTACAGCATTCGTTTCTTCCTACTGCTTCATGCTGATCAAGGTCACAAATTCTGTCTGATGTTCTTGTGCTGCTGTGGTGTGTGTGTGTGTGTGTGTGTGTGTGTTTGTGTTTGTGTTTGTGTGTGTGTGTGTGTGTGTGTGTGTGTGTGTGTGTGTGTTCGCATCTGTAATACTAAATTACAGCTACTGTGTCTCTGTGTGTGAGAGTGTTTGTGTAGTTACTTGTAAGTACGATTTGATTACAGCACATTGATGTAAGTCAAATATGATTGTGTGTGTGTGTGTGTGTTGTATTTAGAATCCAAGACTTAAATTGCTGTAGCTGTGGTGTGCATTGATAATTGTATGTGTGCGTGTGTGTGTGTGTATTTAAAATCTAGAATTTAAACTGCTGTAGCCGTGGTGTGAATTGCTTATTCGCTGTGTGTTTGTGTGTGTGTGTGTGTGTGTGTGTGTTTGTGTGTGATTTGATTTAGTTTGATCGAATGAGAATAAAGTGATGTTTTATGCAGTTGTAACAGTGTTATGGAGCTACAGAGGTGAATGATTGAGTGACTGGTTATGTGTGTGTGTGTGTGTGTGGTAAGTATATTAGGTATTATTAAAGCTCCGCCACAGCTCCTTCATTCACTGTCACTGTCACTCAGATTCCCGCGGCTAAACACACTATTATAACTCATCCATCTCGCCCCTCTAACACCCCCATGCCAGGTGTTGAATGAAAAGTGGTGAATTCAAGAAAATGATCATTACCACCTTAATCTAATTGCTCATTTGCAAACACAACCAAGAGCATGTGTGTGTGTGTGTGTGTGTGTGTGTGTATGTGTGTGTGTGTGGGTGTGTGTGGGTATGTGCATGAACATACTGCTGTCAATTGGATTGAATAGTAAAGTCACACCTAAAGGCATCATTGAATCATAAAAACAATCTTAATAACGTATGCAGTCATCCATCACACAGACACAGAACAAATCTGCATGTACACAACACAAAACACACACACACACACACACACACACACACACACACACACACTCCAAGCTGTCAGAGCAAACCAAGATTCATGTCTTCTCTGACATGAAGTTAAAGACTGAGTCAATTCATACATCTTCAAAATGATTCAAATCATGTTTAATATTAAATTAAAAGTATTTTTTTGTCTCTCTTTTTGCATTATCCTAATTCGGATATATTTCATTTCCCTGTGCACTCTGGTGACCTGTATAACTGGCAGATGAGGGCCACTGGCTTGCACATGTCCCCACCAACGCGTGTGAAGCAGTTGACAGAATCTTTACACAGTTAAGTGGTGGATTCCAGAGTCTCAGTCTACAGTCGTGCATTACTCAATTCAACGAGATAAACAAGGACCTGGTATCTGTTCCCAGTAATACAGCTGCAGATGATTTACACCTGGTTTTGGAAGTTAGAATAAATTACGTGCAAAGCAGGCTATTGGTGCTTTCTCAAACCTTTGTAATTTTAACAGAATATGCAGATATACACTTCCAATGTCCTTATCTTTTTTGTAATGATGTCCTACTTTCTTGTCATGCTCCTTCAGTTGTATTTCATGTCAATTTGAGTTAGCAATTATGTATTTTTCTTTTGTAACTGCTTATGAATAAACAGCCAATAATGTTTCTTGTCCATACTGGGATTCTTTTCAAATGAAATTGTTTTCTTAGCTGAATAAACCACATACCTTATGCATTTTGATCTAAAATGCACATGCTGTTGCTGAGTTTTTGCGATCCATAAGTCCATGTAAGCGAAGCTCAGAGACAAAGCAGAAAAGTAAACCGTTTAAAATGAAAAACTAAATACAGTAATATTTGTGTGTAAAATGGTTTGCCATATCAAGTGGATAAGACAGTGCTGGTTTCATTTTGAAAAAATCCCTTCCTTGCTGAACGCAGATCCCCCGGAAATAATTCCCAGATGATTCCCAGCAGAGAAGTCACGCTCATCATCTGTCTGAGAATGAGACTCGCTGTCTCACGCCATCGATGAGACAGAGCTAAATGCTAACATATAAGTAAACCTTCTGTTCTGCAATCATGATATGTGTATTTTGTCATATTAAAATAGTTTAAAATTCATTAATTATAGATGCTCACATCATCAACCTGTATTTACTGTATAGGCTCTTTAGCCTCCAGCCAAAAACATCACCAGTACAGGGTTTTCATTAGGTGTGTAATCATGTAGGTGTTTATATTCCAATCAGTATTCAGTACCTTAAACCCTGAACCACCACTGTCCACAGATTTACTGTCTTAAAAACACAATTTGTTTGGGGTTACAAATCATAAAACCAGCAAAACAGTAAAAGTGAAAAGTTAAATCTTTACAACAATAATGAAAATATTGTATTTAATTTGATGAGCCGAGACTGACCATTAGTGGTCTCAGACTTGTGTAGCATCTCTGATGGTATAGTGTGTCAGCAGATGTGTGTGTGTGTGTATTTGTATAATCTAATAAGTATTCAGTCTTACTGAAATCTGAGGTTTCATGCTGGCAGGAACTCTTCTTGATGACACAAATGCATCCTGGGAAAACTCTGGCCAATAGCATTAAATTAAATTACTCTGCATCTGTGTTCTATCTGTGTTCATTCATGATCTTAGTCCAGAGTTTTGGGTATGAATGAGTGTGGATGTGGAGTCGAGATTAGAGTGTGTTTGTGTGTAAGTATACATACCCTAATCTGATTTACCAAACACACACACACACACACACACACACACATACACACACACACACGCACACACACATACGCACACTCAATGGAGGCCGGCAGACATGGCAGACTGTCGTCTCATGGATCAGACCGTAGCAGCCGAGAATGATGCGCCTATTAAAGTGTTCGTGTAGCCCTGAGGGTAACCGGTGGCTATTTGAGAGAGAGAGAGAGAGAACACCCCCCACAAAAGTCAAAAGTTTACATACACTTGTTTAAAAAGAAACATGTTTCAAGTTAGATTTTACATACATTTTTTAAAATAATTTTTGATGAATTAATAAAGATGATTTTTTTGTTGTCGTCACTTTTCAAATAAAACATTTGTCTTTGCAATTTGTTATAGCTTATTAACATTATTCTGTTACAGCTTATGTTATTTTTATAACAATGGCAATGAAAAAGACATTCCTATTCTGAAAACTCTGTGTGTGTGTGTGTGTGTGTGTGTGATCATGTGACCCCTGGTAGAAACTAAAATTTGAGCAAAGTATGACCAGTGGGTTTGATTTGCATCATATAAGTTCACTTATAGACTATAGACTAAGCAAAAATGTTCTGTATAAACAAGAATAATACATATTGTTATAAGGATTACAAATGTAATGATAGGGCAACACTTACTATTGTTACTGACACTACTGGCACTATGCAATCACTTACTGTTAAGTTTCAGAACTAATGCTTAAACTGTTTACCAAAGCTTAGAGGCAGTAACCATTATTTAGTCACCCAGAGTAATACAGGTATGGTAAATGTTTACATTTGTTTGGTAAAGATCATCCAACCAACATTTCAACCAATCCAACTGGAGAGTCCAAACTGCTTAATGTATAATACAGTACATTAATGAGGCATGTTTCTTGTTGTATATATTTATTTATGTAAAAAATTTCACAGCAGTGATTGTTGTCTAAATCAGACAGGAGGTGGTTTCAGCAATGGAGGTGGATGTGTGTGTGTGTGTGTGTGTGTGTGTGTGTGTGTGTGTGTGTCTGTGTGGATCCCCCGTACTCACTGTTTTATTAAAACACAACTTTAATAACCTAGACGTGTCACTTGCTTCCACTATACAATGAAATTAAAACATTATTTTTTACGAAGCTGACAAAATAAGATGATATAATATTCTCTTTCACACACACACACACACACACACACACACACACACACACACACACACACACACACACACACACACAGAGAGAGAGAGACACCCACACTTTCACCCATTTACCAAGAGGTTTTACTGTCAGAACATCAAGAAAAGGATTTCAATAAACTTACCAAAAAATTCTGTTAAACATTCACCACAGAGCTGCCTGGAATGCAATAGATGGAATAATGAAGTGTGCTACAGCCTTGGGCTCCAACACTTACGGCAAAACACAGAGGAATAGAACACCCTCTGAGAGGTTTGTACACCAGCTACACCACTGTGATTGAACAAAAATATGCAGATGATTTTCATATAAAATAATTGCCTTTAATTCAAATCACCAGTAATTGGCATGATATATATTATTATTCTATAAAATAATATTGGATTGTGTTGGGTTTATAATATTTAATATTTATTCCAGGCTCAGACTGGCTTTCAGGGAACTTTTATCTGGTGAACAATGAATAAATCTGATTTGTCTTTTTCATGAAGTACATATAAAATACCTAAATTTTGGACACTTAACATAGTTACATAGTTATATCTAAGTAATAACCAAGTTACCGACCATTTCTTAAGTGTTTTGCTATATCACATGATAAAAGGCTGTGCTGTAAGAAAGTGACGGTGGTCTCAATGCTCCTGGTGTCAGAACAAAGCTGATGATGGAGCCACACAGGGAGCAGTAAATGATGCTAGCCCACTACTACTGGAATCATTGTTGGTATTGGCTGTTTGGCCATTTGTTGGGGAGGTGGCTGGCCAAGGTCCCGTGATGGATTATGGATTGGCATCTTGTCAAGATTGCTCTTCTTAATTCTGGGGAAGCCAGACCCGCTGCAACCCTGACCAGGATAAAGCAGTGGTAATACATGAAAATGAATAAATGTTTTGATAATTAGTTATAATTAAAGACAAAGGGTTTGAATATCTCTCGTGTATAGTGTTTGTACTGAAAATATGAGAAGAAAACATCTGGATTAGACAGATGTCTTCTCAGATAGGGGTCCAAATACATGTGCATAGATTACATTTTTTCACTTTTACTACCAGCGCACACAACTGCTGTCAACACACACACACACACACACACACACACACACACACACACACACACACACACACACACACACACACACACACACACACACACAAAGACATCACATCATTGTTCTTTGCTAGTCTTATTTGTTCTGCACAGATGTTTGAGTGTTCTTGCTATTAACAATAATATCTATTAAATAGACCAGTAAATACACTATGTATACAAAAGTATTGGGACACCCTTTCTAATTGCTTAATTCATGTGTATAGGCCACAACAATTGCTTCCAGTTGCAGCAACAGTTTAGAGATGGCTCTTTCCTGTTCCAGCCCCTGTGCACAAAGCAAGATCTATAAAGACATGTGGCCTGCACAGAGCCTGCACAGGTCCTTGGTTTGATTCCCAGGTGGAGTGATCCAGGTCCTTTCTGTGTGGAGTTTGCATGTTCTTCCCATGTCTGTGTGGGTTTCCTCCAGGATCTCCAATTTCTAACAGACACACAGACAAACCAACAAGCTTATAGTCAGGTGGCCAAATACATTTGGTCATGTAGTGTATATACGCTCAAAAAATTGTTAGTAAAAGTTTTACACACTTGGTTACATTCATGACAGGACCAGTAGTTACTACACAAGGTTCATTAATTCACAAGGTTATATCAAACACAGTCATGGACAATTTTGTATCTCCAATTCACCTCACTTGCATGTCTTTGGACTGTGGGAGGAAACCGGAGCACCCGGAGGAAACCCACGCAGACACGGGGAGAACATGCAAACTCCACACAGAAAGGACCCGGACCGCCCCACCTGGGGATCGAACCCAGGACCTTTTTGCTGTGAGGCGACAGTGCTACCCACTTAGCCACCGTGCCGCCCCGAAAAACAATTAAGAACCACTGTTAGAGAGTAAAATTGTGTGTGTGTGTGTGTGTGTGTGCATGTTTTTTTTTTATGTTGGTACAAAGTGTTCCAGCAAAGCTCTAGTGAGGGTCAGTCACAGTGGGGGTTTTGTTTTGCATTATTTTATCAGTAAACATAATAAATCTCTATTTGAGCATGATAATGATGACAAAACAAGGAGGGAATCGTGTGTGCTGATGTGCAGTGTTATTTTCTAAGTGTATGATGGATTCTTCTCTGTGTTGTATTGATATGAGCTTGAGCAACAGCCTGTCCCTCACTGTGCCCGAGGAAAGGCCAGTATGATTAACATCTCACACACACACACACACACACACACACACACACACACACACACACACACACACACACAGAAACTCTCAGTGTGTTTTCATACTGTGCAACACTGCTGCTTTTCTCACATATATTGTTTTATTACTTTTTGATTATTGGATATGTGATGATATTTTGAATAGAATTATAGTTACTCCCCCCTGCCCAGCTAATCTGACTTCAGAGAGGAATTTTAATACTATTCTTAACATTTTGCAGTTTAGTTTAAACTGAAGAAGTTTACTTGAAAACAGTCAAAATCTTGGTCTACTTATATCTAAAAAATATTTGCTACATTTTATTTTTACTTTTGCTTTATCCTGGTCAGTGGGTCAGGTTTCCTTAGGAATCACTGGGCTCAGTGTAGTAACACACCCCGGACAGGACGCCAATCCATCACAGGTTTTTGCCCTTGTTTCTGACAGGATGTGTTTTAATACTACTAATACTAGTATTACTACTACTACTACTACTACTAATAATAATAATAATATAATAATAATAATAATTTAGCAAAATGTTTAGCAACAAGCTATAATATTTGACCAGTCAACATTAAGTTACACAGTTACAAAGTAATGATGGCCATTTCTCTCATGGTAAACTCTTCATACTACTTTATAACTAAAAGTAATTAACAATGTGTATGATATATATATTGTTATTTTCACTGCAATTATATTATTATTATTGTGATTATTTTTATTGTTGTTATTATTGTTCTTTTTGTTGTTGTTTATTGCTGTAAATTATAATTATTATGATTATTATGTTGTTATTATTACTGTTATTAAATTGTTTGCAAATTATATTTTATTATTTAGATTTTTTGTTGTAAACATTATCATTAGTAGTAGTAGTATTAGTAGTAGTAATAGTAGTAACAGTAGCAGCAGCAGAAGTTGTAGTAGTAGTAGTATTAGTTGTAGTAGTATTAGTAGTAATAGTAGCAGCAGCAGTAGTTGTAGTAGTAGTAGTAATAGTAGCAGCAGTAGTTGTAGTAGTAGTACTAATAGTAGCAGCAGCAGTAGTAGTTGTAGTAGTATTAGTCGTAGTGGTAGTAGTAATAGTAGTAACATTAGCAGCAGCAATAGTTGTAGTAGTATTAGTTGTAGTAGTAGTAATAGTAGTAATAGTAGCAGCAGCATTAGTAGTAGTATTAGTTGTAATAGTAGTAGTATTAGTCATAGTAGTAACAGTAGCAGCAGCAGTAGTTGTAGTAGTAGTAATAGTAGCAGCAGTAGTACTAGTAGTAATACAGTAGTTGTAGTATGTTCCCCGGCAAATACATGTAACAACATTTAAAAAATCTTACACCATACATCTCCATAAACACTTTTAAAGCTTTTTATACGATGTATAATGCAACATGAATATCTGATTCATGTAAAATGTTGCTGCTATAACAGCTGATTGTGTGTTACTCGCTGTCCCTCAGACTGGTACAGTTTCAGCAGTGATGGAGATGCATCTCTATTCAGACAGGAAGAGCAGGCTTTTCATCTCTGAACATTTTCTTATCTCCAAACTGCTGTTGCTTATTGTGGTGCGTAAGGTCCTCACAGATCGGAGTGACCCTGAGTTTGATTTGCAGCTTGTTTAGTCATGGTTGATCATGTTGGAGGTTCTGATGGTTTGAGGAAAAGCTGATTTACTGAGACGAAGATGAGACGGAGATGAGATGAAGGGACTCCAGTCTATTAGTGCTGCTAATTTCTCTCAGAGTGCATGAACACATGAATAGAAGCTCGCTGCTCTCTCCAGCAGCCAGTCTCCGTCTATCCTGTAAGCTAACAATCGATTCTTCCCCCCTTACTTATCTTTAATTCTGTTTTTCTTCTGCTTCCTTTCTTTCTCCTGCCATCACTTGAGGCGGAGTGTTATGTAAAACACATTTATTTTTAATGGATTTTTTAATGATTTCTTAGCCTGCCTATTAATACAGGCATTAATTATGTGACGATGGGGTGGGGGTGAGTGGGGTGGTAATCCTGTCCTAAAGCCAAACTTACAACCAGCCAGAGCAGTGGAATAGGATGCCACACACACACACACACACACACACACATACACACACACACACACACACACAGAGAATGGCCAAAGTATGTGGGCGTCCTTCTCAATTATTAAGTTAGCCAAACCTATTGCTACTTTTATCATTGATATAAATTATATGCTTCCAGCTTTGTTACAACATCTTGGGGAATACCATTTCCTGTTCTGGCAAAATTGTGCCCGTGCACAACACAACTCAATAAAGACATGACTTGACATGGCTTTGTATGCTTTGGTAATTTTGGTAGCCTGAACCCAATCCTACTGAATATCTTTGGGATGAATTGGAATGTCAAGGCTTTTTGTGCAACATCAGTGCCTGGCCTCTGTGTAAAGTGGAGGCTGTTGTAGCTCTAAAGTGGCAAAGGGGTGCGAATACTTAACAATGCATGTCAGTTACAAATAACAAGCTAATTGTCAGGTGTCTACATACTTTTGGCAATATAGTGTAGTATGAGCTTTCACAGTGAGTGTTTGTGAGCTTTTGGGGCATACACTAAAACAAAGTCACAGGCCTAAATGCTTGACCCCAGACAGAGAGAGAATCTGGCAGGAAGAGGTGAGGAGGGTTGAAATAGCATAGTTTGGATCCACTTGTCTTCTTAGAAGATAAGGTTCAGTTCTATTCAATATCAATATTATGGAACATTTATACCCTGATAGGAATAGTTTCTTCCAGGATGACAGTGTCTTGAGGTTTTCTGAATGACTTTAAATGACATTATTAAACACTCTCACCTTCACAGTCACTGGATCTGGAAGTATTTCAGAGCAATGTGAGGTGGTGCCCCTCACCACCACCATCAACTGAGGGAATATGCTCTGGAAAGTTCTTTTTTGGTGTCTGATGGTAATCCAGCGCTATAAGACACACAATTGTTTTTATCACTTGGTGTTTTTACATGCCAACATCCATTTATCCATAGATAACGAAATGAACCACACATACACATAGAAGTTGCAGATGCAATGCACGAATACTTTATTTTGTATTCTCTTTTAGACACACACACAAATACACACTCACTCACACACACACATGTACACGCAGACGTAGCCTAGCCTTAGGGTGGGTACATTAAAGCCAGATGAATAGTGGGAGTTGTGGGATAATCCTGGTGGAAAAAAGAAGCACTCACAGAGCCACCCTGCAGGCACACAAACACACACACACACACACACACACACACACACACACTCACACACACACACTAACACACACAAAACCTACGGCTCTGGCCTTGGCTGTCTAATGCAGTCCAGCCTGGGTACTGATACATAGATGAGTAACGGGTTCAGTGAGTATGTGTGTGTGTGTGTGTGTGTGTGTGTGTGTGTGTGTGTGTGTTTGTGTGTTGTATTTGAGGATATATGTGCTTATTACACATCTACTTCATGGGAACGAGAGTTAAGTTTGGAAAAAAATCCCCATAAGGGAGAAGCACTCAGGTGAGAAGGACAAAAGTGAGGCTGTCTGATCTACTATGACGACTACTAATAATTATTATTACCTAGTACCCAGCTACATAATACCTGAATAAAATAACTGAACAGAAGAAGCTAAATACATTAGAACTGGCAATAAAAAAAGTTTCAGAATCCCCTGGACACCCCCATTACTAAGCAGGAACTAATAAAAAAAAAATTTATATTTAACCTAAAACCTAAAAAGGCAAAAAGGCCTGGCTAAAGTTGTAAATATTCTCTTTAATGTTAAAATTTAATTTTTTTTCATTTGTGCTCCTTGATGAGGCTTTGGCAAAGCTGTATTTGAGAAGGATCATGTCAGTAAAGCTTACTGAATTGAACTGAATTCAGAAAGAGAAAGAGAGAGAGAGAGAGAGAGAGAGAGAGAGAGAGAGAGAGAGAGTGCATGGACTTTAAACTGCTTATGGGAGCATGAGAACACAAACGCACACACACAGTAAGCAGGATTAGTAGGTAATAGATTTGCATTGGTTTGATCAGAGACAGAAGCAGTAAAGGTGTTAATTAACATTAGCTATGAAATGCTAATTAAATGTTTCAATTAAAGATGTGTTTGCTGCCAATGCCTGGCATCCATCAGCGGTAGAGCAGGAGTGTGGGGTGATTTGAATCTGTGGTGTCTCCCAGCGACTGAGCATGAAATCAGGTGTGTGAAGTGCCACAGTGTGTGTGGAAGGATGGGGAGGGGGGTGTGACACAGAGGAAATGTGCCTTGTGACCAGTGAGCAGCAGTGTGTTGCTGTACAAGCCCAGGAGGTGTAATAGAGCAGAACCTGCTGCTGTGTTGTGAATGATGCTTTAGCTACAAAGCTCTGATTAACCAACAATTGTAAACAACAAATGTAAGTAAGAAACAAGACTCTTGTGATTGCTTAATGTACAAGGGGTGGCCGAAACATTGGGAGGTGTACTTGTCAGTGCCGGTCCCAAGCTTGGAGAGAAATAGGAGGGTTTAGATCTGCTGTGGTGACCCCATATGGGAAATAAAAATTCCTTATCAAAGTGACAAGTCTTTCTCACAGAAGACATTTTCTGGATCACAAATACCATCACCCTTTTCAAATAATTTCTAGTTTTAAAATGTGCATGTCAACGTTAAGTATTTTGTCTTTGTACTGTATTAATTCAAATACAGGGTAAAAGAAAAGCCACAAATCACTGATTTCTCTTTCTATTTGTATTTCACATAGAGTCCAAACTCCAAATGTTGCAACATGCTTTTTACTGTTATTATAACTAGTTTAATAAGCGAGATGTAAATCTGTCTAAAATTACACTGTAAAACATTAAGATGATGTAAATGCATGTGAAAAATAAATATAGTTTATTTTATTCTAATTGAAATTGATTTTTTCAGCATTATTGAACATAAAGCTTTGTGCATATAACTTCAAACCTTTGCTAATACATCAGTAATAATTATATTAATATATAATATTAATTAGTAATAAAATGTTGCTGTAACTGCTTTTCAAACATTTAAATGTTTTTTCTTAGTTTATGTATAAGAGGCTGAGAGTATCTATTTTCTATTCTCCTGTGATAGCTTCCTGATCATGTTCTCCAGCTACAAAACATCCAAAATAGATCTGAGTCTCTAAGTCTGAACTTTTTGCTTTCACTTTCACAAATAAAAAAAAAAGACATTTAAACCTATAAAATGTGTTTTTTGCTAGTGGGATAATTATAGTGCATGATGGAGAAATATCTTATAAATAAATGTATTCCCAGTGATCCTAATTTGTATTGTTTTAAATATATATGGCCAAATAACATATTCATTAGTCAAACATGCAAAACGATCTTGCTCTGTGCACAGAGACAGTCATGCTTGAACAGGAAAAAAGCTTCTCTAAACTGTTGCTGCAAAGTTGGTGACAAAATTGGGAGGCACAGTGGCTCAGTAGGTAGGACTGTTGCCTCACAGCAAGAAGGTCCTGGGTTTGATCCCCAGGTGGGCGGTTCAGGTCCTTTCTTCCCGTGTCTGCATGGGTTTCCTCCGGGAACTCCGGTTTCCTCCCACAGTTCAAAGACGTGCAAGTGAGGTTAATTGAAGATACAAAATTGTCCATGACTGTGTTTGACATTAAACTTGTGAACTGATGAATCATGGGTAATGAGTAACTACCATTTCTGTCATGAATGTAACCAAAGTGTAAAACATGACGTTAAAATCCTAATAAATAATTTTAATTAAATAATTTATTACACCTGTTAGTAAGTGTTGGGGCTGCGACACATGAATTAAAAAATAAAAAAGGGTGTTTTTTTGTAACATAAGTTAGTTTTGGAGGCACTATTAAAATGTTTGGCTGTTTTGGTTATCTGTAGCCTTAGCAATTAGTTTTCACCACTGTAGGAGAGAGATGAGCGAATATTAAAGAGGGCTGGATGATAGTAGAGGATAAAGGAGTAAACGAAGCTGGAAAGGAACGAAAGAAATGAGTGAAGTTGCATATGAAGGAAGAGAACTGTGCTAATTAGCAGAACTGGGGATTTATGCTAATGAGTTTTCTGCTGATATTCTAATGAGTGTAAGACTGGGTGAGTGTGTGTGTATCCAATCCATTAGGAAATATAAAAAATATGGAGTACAGTATGTGCATATCATGGCTTGGAGGAAGGTCAGGCCCTGTTGGAGGTTAATCCTCAGATTGGTGGCTCTGCCCTCTGGTCACTACTGATTATCTCCCAGAATGCAACACTCCAACTCCACACTGATAATGGCTGCATGGAGCTGCTCCAGGACAAACATTATTTTGTATGATTTTCATGATTGTTGATCATTTTTGGATGATTTTCTATGGCCATTAAGTCTAAGATGCGCAGTGCTAATGGACCCTTGTTTTTTGTTCATTCCTTTGAAGTGTCCACTTTATTTTGATTAGGGTTGCAATTTCTGGATCCACAGAAAACCCACACAGACAGGTGGAGAACAGGAAGTGTGACATGGGGTGTGGACTGAATTCAGGTGTTGTGCTGAACCCACACTTATCTGCGCCACCATATCACTCATGATACTGACTTACTATATAGTATTTACACTACCTAGCCATGTGTATGTGGACGCCCCTCCCAAAAAGTTTAGGGGTTTTGGCCAAAAATGATATTTTTACATTTTGTGATAACCATTTGCTTCTTATTAGAGAAGAGTGGAGGCTGAAATAGTCCAGGGACAATGAAAGGTTTCTCGGTGGGGCCTGGGAACGATGATTTGTCCAATGATTTGTCTACATGTTTGTGTGCAAATTTAAATTTTTTAGCCTGGTACGTGAAAACAAAGATGATTGCACTGTAGTTTGTTGTTTCAAATTTGCTTTCGTGTCATCCTCCAACACCTTTTAAGTGACTAGTGGTTTCAGCCCTACCTTTCTTGTCTTTACTTCCATCAAGAGCACATTGTAAAAGCTTGTGTAGAGCACTTGGCCAGGTTTAATTAGCAAATTGTACTGACAGAGATGTTTAAGGTGTTTGCAGCTTTTTTATTCATGTTGTTTTCACAATTTTGTCCTGTCGCCCTCATCATAAGTTGTACTTGTTGCAAAACGTCTGAAAAGTTTTTTTTTTTTGTTTTTTTTTACATTTGCAGAGTTAATATTTGGGACTTGTTTAAGGAAGGTGCATATTGCTTACAAGTGTATATAAACTATTGGTTGTTAACTATACATCACAATTTGCTTGTTGACCATCACAATAAAAAGTAAATTAATTTTTACAAAAAGGATTAAAAACAAACAAAAAGCAAAAAGTCATACAGGTTACTTTCACACTGAAGAACTGAGAATATATAATCCACATAAACTAAACCTCACTGTCACACCTCCACAATCAAGAACTTAGTCAAAGAAAGCCAACACCCACACAAACACACACTCCAAAAAAGTTATTCTATCTCACACACACACACACACACACACAGTCAGCATCCTTGACCTTGCTCAGGCCTGCAGCGTTGGGGCCGAACAGAAGGAAGCACTGCATGCATTATTCATGATTGCTCCGAGTACCATGACCTGCTGTAAACACAGGAGACACTTCAGTATGAGATCAGTTCTGTAGACGGGTGGGGAGGGATGTGAAGTACAGGATCTGTTACCATTTTAGACAGAATATATTCCACACTGTTCAATCATCCCAGCAAAACTACAGCAGATCCCATTTTGCCTTTTATTCATCCCAAAATATAGAGTACAATCACCATTCTCTTACTCTGCAATCCAAATCTACATATACATTTTTAGTGTGGGGCAGGTTGGATCTGTTCTATTTTTTGAAGGGTAGGGGAGAGTTTTATTTATTTTATTTATCTGTTGAAGTAAGGGATCTCATTTTTGGTCTCATTTTGGAGGGCCATGAGTGTGGGGCGGGGGGTCTGAACTAGTAAATGAGATCTTAATATCTGAGCAAAGTGTTGGGGATTCTACTGATGGAGTAAGGGAACTGGTTTGATTATGGACAATTGTAAGTGAGATCTCTCTGTTTTTTAAGACATGAAGTAAAAGATTAGCATTATCACACTGTTGGGCCCTTGAGCAAGGCCCTTAACCCCGTCTGCTCCAGGGACGCCATACAATGGCTGATCCAACTTCCAAACATGCCAGAATATACATTTTTGTCTTAATATACATGTGTTTATGTATATGTGACAAATAAAGTAATTTTGCATTAAAGTGTGGGGTTTATTTTCTCACTCACTCATTCACTTTCTGGGTCGCGCGGAGGGGGGGAGGCTGCTGGAGCCTATCCCTGCTTTTCAATGGGCTCAAGGCACACAGTAACACCCTGGACGGGGTGCCAGTCCATTGTAGGGCAGACACACACACACACACACACACACACACATTCACCTAAAGGGCAATTCAGTATCTCCAATTAACCTGACTGCATGTCTTTGGACTGTGGGAGGAAACCAGAGCTCCCGGAGGAAACCCACGCAGACATGGGGAGAACATGCAAACTCCACACAGAAAGGACCCGGGCCCCAGGGATTGAACCCAGGACCTTCTTGCTGTGAGGCAACAGTGCTACCCACAGAGCCACTGTGTCACCTGGGAAGGGGGGGGGGGGGGGTGTATTTCTTTTAGCAAAATGATGAATGTAGGGACTTTGCTCTGATGTTTTGTACTTTATGCTCTTGTACATGGGGCGCATTAAGTGTGTATAGGTCAGAAAATGATGGCACACCATTTGTATGTTCTTTAGTATTTTGGAGCCTGAAGATACTCTTTATTTTACTCTCTCTCTCTCTCTCTCTCTCTCTCTCTCTCTCTCTCTCTCTCACACACACACACACACACACACACACACAGTCTGGTAGATGGTACTGGTTTAGACTGAAGCTGGATGGCTGCCATCGGAGTGAATAAGAACACAACCTCTGCCTCCTTATTTTCTTCAACAATGAAACCTTTTCATTTAACCCACTTAAATCATTACAGCATCAGTCCCTAGAGTTACACACACACACACACACACACACACACACCAAAAATACACATGATGCAGTTGCATACAGTTCAGATCTGTATATAAAACCAGTTTGTAATGAACTAAATTAATTACATATATTGTTTCATTTCCTTTTCTGCTTCAATTTTCCGTTTTCTTGTAGCTTCTGTATTTTTGTGGCTTCCTTATTAGCCCAACTGCTGGAATAAACATTCATTCATTTGTCGTTATTCTAAATAAACAAATAT
This sequence comes from Trichomycterus rosablanca, assembly GCF_030014385.1. Taxonomy (NCBI): domain Eukaryota; kingdom Metazoa; phylum Chordata; class Actinopteri; order Siluriformes; family Trichomycteridae; genus Trichomycterus; species Trichomycterus rosablanca. The sequence continues at coordinate 8,168,062 of NC_085996.1, read as the reverse complement.
GCAGCATAAATCTAATTTTATTGGTGCTTATTAGTGTAGAACCAGAAAGTATGGAGCTGATTCTTGCGCACACACGCAAAGTCAAACGGTTAATTGCAATAATGAAAGTAATAACGGCAACAAACAGCAACAACAATAATAAAAGCTTTTGAAAGCATTTCATAAACGATCAGAGTGTAATTAGTGTAATCTATGCCGCAGCAGCAGCAGCAGCTTTCTGGAGCACGGTTAGGTGTTTGTGTGTGTGTGTGTGTGTGAGCGCGCGCGCACGCGGGCACCCGTGCCCTGCAGGGCCGACCTTCCAATCATTATCTGTCTGTCTTATTACCCCGCCAACCCGAGCCCACTTTTAAATAAAATATGCAAAGGTTTCTTAAATGATGACCCGAGGCGAGTCGGATCGCCTTTGCTGCTCTACACGCTGTTAATCTGAGAAATGCAAATTCTCTTCATCTTCCTCCGCTGCTTTATTAACTTTTTGGAATTTAAAATTCCACGAACAATGAGTTCTGTCAGCTTTCGAAATGATATTTTTGCCTGCGCCTTTTCATGTGCGTGCGGAAGCGAGTTTTTGCGGCTCCAGATCACCAGGGGAAATAAGCGTGGTTTCATCTCCTTCTCACAATTTAATTGGCTGCTTTGCAATTATTAGTTTTTGCTGCTAAAGTCTGTTTTTTTATTTTTATTTCTGTGTCTGTTTTCTTATAATGCTGGGTACCAACCTGCATGCTGTTTATCTGTTGCTGGCATGTAAGAAAGGGTTTGTGTGGAGAAGATAGTCAACAAGTCCATGATCCTTTTCTTTTTCTTTCCTTTTGTTCTGCAAGAAGAAGAATTTCCTGAGGCATCACATGCTGAGTAACCAACTATATACAGCTCTCACTTTCTGTCTTTTTTAATTTATTTTACACACACTACTGGGGTGGCACCGTGGCTCGGTGGGTAGCACTGTCGCCTCACAGCAAGAAGGTCCTGGGTTTGATCCCCAGGTGGGGCAGTGTGGGTCCTTTCTGTGTGGTTTGCATGTTCTCCCCGTGTCTGCGTGGGTTTCCTCTGGGAGCTCCAGTTTCCTACCACAGTCCAAAAACATGCAAGTGAGGTGAATTGGAGATACAAATTTGTCCCCTGATGAATCTTGTGTAATGAGTAACTACAGTGTCTGTCATGAATGTAAACCAAAGTGTGTAAAACATGACGTTAAAATCCTAATGAATAAATAAACACACACTACTACACACTTATTTTAAATCTGGTATAATTACAACTGGTACAAAATAGTTTACTAAACTATATATAATTCATTAGTTTATATTTTTTGCTATACATAATTTATTTATTTATTATTTATAAAGTATAAATTTTTAGTGTATATTGTCATTTTATATATACAGTATATTTATAATTGTTTTATAAATGACAACAACATGCCAGTAAAATTCTCCTCACAACCTGCTTTTTAACTGATGTATCAATTTTAACAAATTTAACAAAGACACAAAGCATTACTTATAGAGCTCCCCCTTGTGGATAAACTTGAACCTGCTGTGAGTGAATTACAGCCAGGTTCATATGATGTTTCACACATATAATAGAACAGGAAGGTTTTCTTTGGACTGTAGTAAAAAATGACTTATTTCTCCTTTTCCTGTTCTTTGACAGGAAAAAGAAAGAATTTTGTTTTTAATACTATCTGGTATATGAGGTCCACAATAGGTGTGCACATGGTTTTGTGTCTATTCCAGTCTTTTATTTACATTACATTTACATTTTCAGCATTTAGCAGACGCCTTTATCCAAAGCGATTTACAGTAGTGTGGCAGTATACAGTCTGAGCAACTGAGGGTTAAGGGCCTTGCTCATGGGCTAAGCAGCAGCAATCTGGCAGAGATGGGGCTTGAACCAGCAACCTTTTGATTACTAGTCCAGTACCTTAACCACTAGGCTACAACTGCCCTCTTTCACTGACACTAAAACTGTGTTTTTAACTACAGAAAGTGAAAGTGAAAAACAACTCTTTAAATATATTTTATATTTTTGTGTGAACAGTAAAAAAATAATTTTTTTGAAATTTTTTAAAACATTTAGTGTGTTTTTACCGATATTACAGTGGCTAATGGGCACATTATTTACATCTGTATGTTGTGTACAACAAAGCCAAAGTGAATATTTATTAACTGTCTGAATATGTACTGTATACACAAGGAGGGCCAAACGTCAGCATTAGTAAAACTCCTTCTACTTTCCAGTTTCTTTTAATTTAATGTAATGTAATGTTTTGTTTTAAGTCATATAGTCAAAATAATTTAAGTAACAAGTAAGAAGAATCTTCAGAAATGACAAAAGTTTTAGACTTTCTTTATATTTGCTGCATATTTGCTATACATACAGCACATGGTGGCTGAGGGCAGGGCTCTGAACATTCAAAACTTAACCATGCCTTCATGGAGCTTGCGTTGAGCTCACAGGGGGAGAGTCATGCTAGAACAGAAACAGGTAGTACAGAACTAAAACATGAAATATTTTTTTTTACAGTTTCAGCCACACTGTTAGCAATAAGTGTAGCTGAAACACCTGAACTTCATAATTAGGAAGTTGGCACTGTTGGCAGTATAGTGTAATACACAAATCAGAATGTTCTATCTGTGTCTGTGTGAGTTTCCACACGGCCTGCTGTGTCTGAGTGTGAACGAATATCTTTGTGATGTAAAAGCAATAATTATTTCTACTGATTTAAAAACAGACCAGAAACAGAAGTATTTATCTGCTCTTGGATTCACTGCACTGGAATCTAATAGCACATTACAGGAGATGTAGTGCTGGTATGTGGATACATGTTATACAATGTACTAAATGCATCTGTTATGCTATTTTAGTAATATGAACAATATTGTTGTTTAAATACCTTAAGCTCTCGTTAGTAGTATTATCTAGTACTAAAGATCAAAAACGTGTGTAAGGTGAATCAGTGACAAGTTAATTTGATCTAGTGAGTGACATCTCAATACAAACTTGAGAGTATTCACCTGGAGACACACACATGCAGACAGACACACGCACACACCTCATGCATTCATTCACACAATTACACATTCATGGCATGAACTGAATGAGGTAGGATGCAAGCCTGAGATTGGCGAGTGAAGCCAGAGCGCCCACTCAGTAAGCCCAGGTCCCAGAATGCCCCTCTCTAGGGTTTCATTAAAAGGTGGCTGCAGGGCGGTCTCGGTGGTGACCACAGGTGGTTCGAAGGCCTCTGATTGGCTGCGTATCCTGAGGCAGTGGAGCGGGGGCGGGGGTTAGCGTGTCTGATCATGAGTCCAGAGCTTTACTCCTGAGGTTTCAACCTGAGAGCCGTTCACACACAAACACACACACACACACACACACACAGACAGACAGAAAAAAGTTTTCCACCCCCTCAGCATAACCATGGAACCAGAAGGCATCATCCATATGGTTTGAAAGTTAAGTTATGCCTCAACGCCGTCCAAATGTTCCTCAAATGATTAAAAACACTAGTGGCAGTTTGTTCACATTCTATTTTTGTTGAGTTGATGCCTGTCAGAACTGGATTTTGAAAAGTCATTTCTTCTGTCCGTAATGTATCCAAACAGAAAAGGCCCTCCACAAACCGTTGGCACAAAATTGGAAGCATATAAAGAGCAATGTTATACATCTGTTAGAAAATGAGTTTTGAACATATAAACTGTATATTAAGAGATGTGTCACTTAGTGTATCTGCATTCATATCCACCCATGTGCAATTTGGAATAGCCAATGTACCTACTGGAATGTATACTGTAGGACAGTAAGCTGAAGCCACCCAAACAGATGCTTCGTATTCTCCTAGTTCACTTTAAAACAATGACAGCAGTTGTTTTTGTGTGTTGACGTTTGATATTTAAAATAATTTCATGGATTTAATGGATGATTAATATGATTGCTAAGGCCATAGGGCAGAGTGTTGTCTCTCTCTCTCTCTCTGAGCCAATGGGATCTGAGCATTTTACTGATAATAATCTCATCTGTACTGGTTTACTTTTATGTTCAGGTATGATGATTACAGTAAACACAGTGTGTTACCATAGTAACGTCATTATTCACAACATTACAACGTTACATCCCTGATCCATAACAGGAAAAAGTATAAAATACACTGCCACCGTAGACTGTAACTGTAGACAAAACTACATAGTAACTACACTATATGACCTATACATCAAAATTATGTAGACACCCTACATGGCAAAACACCAATGATAGAAAGTTAATTATATGATTCCAACTCTTCACCAGCAGTTTGGGGATGGTCCTCAATTGCCCTTTGTGTTCCAGCATGACTGTGCCCCTATGCTTGATAATATGCCATAATGACGTGGTTTGATGTGTATGGTGTGAAAAAATTCCACTGGCCTGGTTACACCCCTGATCTCAACCCCACTAAACACTTTTAAGATGAATTGGAATGCTGGTTGTGAGCCAGGACTTCCCATCCAATATCAGTACCTCATATCACAAGTGTTTTTTAACTGAATGGGCACAGATTAACCCAGACACACTCAAAACAGTTATGGCTGTTACAGCTACCAGGAGAGGTGGGAGGCAAATCCATATTAATGCCCATAATAGTGAAATGGGATGAATAGCAAGCTGATGACCAGGTGTCCACATTCTTAACCCATAAACAAAACCCTGTTAGTTATTGGCACCCCTGCATTTAGTATGTCTTGTAAGCTTTACCAACATACCAACACTACGTCTTCTCCTGTAATGTGTAATAAGATTCCATAGCAAGGAATCCAAGAGCAGGCTTCCAGACAGAATCTCTTTAGATCCTCCAGACATCTAGGTCTTCACTTGTGGATGTTTCCCTTCAGCTCATCTTGCTTTTAAAGGAATGGGAAAGCCATGTTAAATGCTTGATTCTAGAGTCTAGTAAACTTTAGGTGCCTCATTTCTTGTAAAAACTTACAAACACTGAGCAAAGACTGAACTCCACAAACCTCCAACAATTAATTACAATGAATTAAAAAGTTATTACATTTAGGAAAAGTTACTTTTGTTAACTTTTGAATGTTTGTGTGATTCAGTTTTGTTTGGCTACTCGTAATTTTTGGTAATACACACACACACACACACCTACAGATACAGTAGATTCCATAAATTATGAATATTTGATACCAGGGTGACTGCATGTTTTATAATGTGATCTCTTTAGAATGTGTGTGTGTGTGTGTGTGTGTGTGTGTGTGTGTGTGTGTGTGTAGGACATACAGAGATTTGACAGCAGACCCTGAAGCCTGCGGTACACCAGCAGAATCCTATATTTTTTTCCTACTTCCTGATACTGACAGGAAATGGCCCAGAGGGCGGGATTAACACCGCTCTGCCAGTTCTTCATTTACATAGCTAGATAGGAAACATGTCCATCACACACACACACACACACACACACACACACACACACAATTTTCCTTTTTCAACTATAAAATACAAACGCCATTTACAATAATTTTTTTGTTTTGCACATCCATAAAGGAAAATAAAAATCTAAATTCATGAGCTACATGAACATCGTACATGGTAAAGTTAACATTTATTTATTTTACTACATTTTAATTAATGCATTGCTGTACGTTTAAGTTACTCACAACTGCAAATAAGGTGGAAATATCCTCGATGAAATACAATTCTCAAAACAATATGAAAAAAGCAAGCATATCATTTTACTGAGAAAACAGCATCTGAAAAGACCTCGGCTGGCATGTTTACATTTCTGCTGCCAATCAAGTTATAGACGTGCACCCACAAGCCCTTAACTCCATTATAACCTTCACTGCTCACAAGTGAAAACATGGCACAATAACTGGCAGTGGTTGCAGGGTGACAAAACAGTTTGATGCTGCAGTTTACCCTTTAAACACTGGTTCTAAAACTTTACCTTGCATCTTTAAATATTTAAATCCTGGGCACAACAACCCTTATATATTCATACATAGTACCAATCCAACCATGATTCACAAACCTTTTTCATTTATTTATTGATCTATCTTCAACCCTGTGTCTGTGGAAGGACACGACACCCTGCACAGCATTGTTATAAACATACAAAATCAAAAGTTCTTTGTTTGATGTTGATCCTGAATTTTGCTCATGTCAGCTAAGAACAAGAATCAAGCTACTGAAGCGCAGGTTTAATGAAACTAGACCACTTAAAGATTGGACATTTTGGCTGGAACATGAAGACAGGATGGTCAGAACAAATCCATGGGAACAATTTGCCTTGCGTCAACAGTTCAGGCTGCTGGTGAGACAGCGTAGTTAAAACAGTTATCTTTAGACCCACTCAAGCATTGTTTAAATTTCACAGCCTGTCTGAGTGTTGTGTGCTGACCATGAGCATCTTTTAATGGCCACGGTTTACCCTCTTATAATGACTACAATCAGCAACGTCCAGGTCACCAAGCACAAATCATATCAAACAGTTTGTTTGACAGAGATAATTTTAGTATAGAACATGTGATTTGCAGTACGCAGGTGCCATGTATATATAAAACTTATATATAAATAATATATAAGTGTCTTGCGTACCTTGTGTGTGTAACATCTGTGAGAAAGTGTGTGATGCTGAGGTTTCCCTAACGCAGCTATGTTGCACCGATAAAGGGATTAAGGTTGAGGCGTATAATAAGACTGAATGGGCCCCAGGGCAAAGCTGTAATCCTTTGCTTTGATGTTTCTCAGCTCCATCAGGTGAAAGTGGGTTCGGCCTGCGTGGGCCTCGGGGCGCAGCTCCACTGTGGAGCTCAAAGCTCCTCATTAGTTTTGGCTGTTTACTAAACTCAGCCCTGTGTGATGAAAAAGAGCCGGATACTGTGGCATCCTGTCGATGCTGCACATTTCTGTGCTGTGCTAATGTGTATCTGTGTGTGAGAGTGGGAGTGTACGGGTTTATGTCTGTATGGTTTCTTAGATATTTTTGTTAAGTTCATGTGTGGCCTTTTGCACATACAGGTGAGAGGAAATGTTTGTATTTGTGTTTAGGAAATTGTGTGTTAGAATGTGTGTATAATGAACATATTTACACAACAGATAGTTCTGACCATGCAATCTGATTTGCAAAACAATCTGTTAGTAAGGAATGGTAACAGTCCTTCGGAAAACTGATCGCTTAGCTTGTTTATTTATTAGGATTTTAACGTCATGTTTTACACTTTGGTTACATTCATGACAGGAACGGTAGTTACTCATTACACAAGATTCATCAGTTCACAAGGTTATATCAAACACAAGTCATGGACAATTTTGTATCTCCAATTCACCTCACTTGCACGTCTTTGGACTGTGGGAGGAAACTGGAGCACCCGGAGGAAACCCACGCGGACACATGCAAAATCCACACAGAAAGATCCAGGACTCTTCCACCTGGGGATCGAACCCAGGACCTTCTTGCTGTGAGGCGACAGTGCTACCAACTTAGCCACCGTGCCACCCTGCATAGCATGTACTTTGGTCAAAAGAACTACTTTGCAGAAGAATGGCACATTGCTGGGGTTAATTTTATTAGTAGCAAACCTGGCATGCAGCCTATAAAGTGAATTCTGTGTGATCCCAATACTCATCCTGCAGCACCTAAAACATTTGTTATTATTATTATACAATGTATATGTGTTAAGATATGTACAGTATATATTTAAAAAGTACTTTAAGAAAGGAAGGAAATATCAAAACAAAACAAAGGATGAACAAACACCAACTCCGGTACACGCTGATCCACCACATTAGTTTATTTCATTGCATAACAACAATCAGCTTCTACAGCTACATTTCTGCCGGAAGAAGTTGTTCATAATAAAAAAAGGAAAAAACTATATTGTAGCTTTTTCCCTTACAATTTAAAACCATTATGTAAAATCAATAGAATGATCATGGTTGTGTGTTATCATGAATAACATCATGGCTGTATTTTTCTACTCCACCCACCTTAGGCTCGTGCCAGCGACCGAATCACAGCCATGAAGTTATTTGTGATAACAAACTACCTTTCATTGGTGACTGCTGCTACAAGGCTCATCCAAAACCCACCGATAAGGAGGAAGGCAAAGGATGAAGCAAAACTAATGTATAGGACACTGATGATTTTAAGAAACAGTATTGTTTAAACAAACAACCACTTAAAATATCAATATTATTACTTTTTAGTACCTTAATTTTTAAGATGTTAATCTTTTTTTGTACTTATGGACAGCAGTTTATAGTTTAATAGAATGAGTGTGTATTCGTGTACAGTTTTGTAACCTTGTGTAAGTACATGAACAACTTAGTTATTTAATAAGTGTGTATATTTGTGTGTGTATGTGTGTGTGTGTGTGTGTGTGTGTGTTTGCTGCATCTCGTTCAGCTGCTGATTCTAATTAAAAATGTGGCAATAATTAAAGTCAGACATGTACAGACTGCACTACGCCTTCAGACATTCCCACCTAATTAGTTAATTAATCCAAACGCAAATTATGAGCAATAATTAGTCAGTCAAGCTCAACACAGTCTCGTGACTTACAGCTGAACAACCTCCTCCTCTGTCTTTTTATACATTCATGTCTTTCTCACTCTCTGTCTGTCTCTCGGTGGTTTGGAACGGGTCCTACATTGTGCTGGTAATTAATTTTTAAGCTTTAATGGGTTTCAGTAAAGAATCTGCCGCTCTACTTGTGAAGCTTGGATTCTGAAATCATTTAATGTCACGTCACACACTGGAGAAAGACATGAACAGTGACATGAACTCACTTATTCACCAGTGTTGGGCAAATCACTTCAAAAATATAATTAGTTCAGCTTTAAGTTATTTTACAAACCATGACAACAGCTCTAATGGTATCAGACCAATAATTCATTTATTTATTTATTCATTGTCTGCTTTACCACTGCTTTATCCTGGTCAGGGTCGCAGTGGGTCTGATTCATTGGGCAAATAATGATCAGCAGGAAATTGGTGGAGGCTGACTTGCTAACTTAGTTAGTCCTGTTTGTTAGTGTTATCTGGCTGATATGCCCAGCTGAAGGTCAGACTTAACGCCTCTGCTGTTTTTTTTGCTGGCTTTTTTGTTCTGGTTTCTGAAGGTCCAGTCAATAAACAGTGGCAGTGTTCCTGGTCTTTTGTGTTGTCCATGGGTGGTGTGCTAGCTTTCTTATGTTTTTTTTTTTTTTTTTTGCTGCTGCCAGGTTCCTCTGTCTGGTTCTCTGGTGGGCATTTGGGTTGCTGGAGGAGCTGCATTCAACATTTGGTTTGTTTCTACTTGTCTGTTGCTTTGTATTTTGTTTTCTGGCTATCCCAGTGATGCTTATAATTATTAGTTTCCTGTGTTTTGTTTTGTGGCTTTTCAGCCGCTGTATTTTTCTGCCCTGGTTAGGCCTCCTTTGACTGGGATCAACTGGGTTACAACTGGTAATAGGTTCATGATTCACCCACCAAAATAAAGGCACAAAACCACCAGCATGCCAGAGCTTTAGGACCAACATCAGAGGCAGACTCTCCTAAAAAAGAATAAAACTGAATCTACACAGTCATGTTCCAACATCTAATGGAAAGCTTCCCAGACTTCCATAGCCCATGGTATTTTATAATTGTATGCTGCAGTAGACTGATGCTCTGTCAAGAGTGTAATCCTGCTCTTAGCCCAGTGCCAGACTGACTACGACCCTGAGCAGGATGAAGCCAAAAGATCTACAAGCGTGATTTCTGTGCTAGCTCTACTGGAAGCTTGCATTACTAAAGCACTTAGCTGTTTGTATGTGTTTTCTGTTTAGTATACAACGACTTGGATATTCATCTTTGGCTTATTGCCCTTCTCACACATTCTTAGGATCTGTTTCTGGGCTAGAAATAAAAAGACATAAGCAGAGAGAGATTTGGGGGGTTGAATAGCCTCCAGGGAGCATCACTGCAGCTGTCAATCAGTGAGCACATAGACGCTGACAGAGAATGACTGACCTGTATGTGCACAGTACACACAAGCGCACTCACAAACACAATGTTTTTTCCAACAACGAACGTCTTCGTGTAGGATGTGAATTGGAGTTGCACGACTCACTATTCTCTTTCTTATCTGATTTCAGTGGCAAGACAAAGTTAGGTTGTCTGATGTGGCTGGGATGCAGAAAATGGATTTTGCAGCACTAAGCAATTTTGCAAGGCAAACTAAACCTAACCAAAGCTTAATCTGGAGATTTGAACCTGCAACCAATATCTGCTGTGTTGACTTTGGAAGGGCGATGCTTCACACAGATAAATGCTTTATCCAAAATAGCAGAAAATTTTCCAGTTGTCGTGTACTGGCTGACATAAAAACTTTAAGTGACATTTTTATACAAATGGCAAAAAAAAAAAACATTTTGTTAGGTAAATCTTTAAATTAGCCAGTTTAAAACTCTGATTACTGACCATAACAAATGATCAAACATTGATTATAACACGACTTTAATTTAATAAGGTGTAATATCTAGGCTGGAGATGGAACCTGGAAGATTATTTCCCCCACTGGGTCTCATCTTCAGTGCAATGTACAAAGTCTATAAAATAAATAAATACATAATAGTAATAATAATAATAATAATAATAATAATAATAATAATAATAATAATAATAATAATACATTTAAAATGTCTAGTAGCTGTTAGAATTCTTAAGGCATTAACTGCCTGGATTGTACCATTTAGCTCAGGTAATTAAACTATTAAATTAATTAGACTAAAGCATTTTACAAAATAAATAATAATAATATAACTTTACTCTGGTCAGTTGTTCACTGTTAAAATAAGAACACCATTAAATATACAGGCATATTCAATGACTTCTATTCTATTTAAAGTTCAATGCACAAGACAAACTGTTGGTGGAACCTTGAGACTACATTACCCATGAAACACCAGTGTTTGGGTCCTTTGACTCAAACCAGGAATTTGGTGCTGTCTAAAAGAAACAGGTAAGGCGCACTAACTCACAATCTAGTGATGATCACTGACAAATCAAAATTGTATTTACAGCTCAGTGAACTGATAAATTCAAGTTACCAATTATTTACAAACATAGTGTTTGTGTAGAAAATTCTAGAATGTCATTTATAGAATATAAATACAATGACCAAGTAATTTTTTGTTAGTAATGAATATTGACTACAGCTGGTGACTTCTCTGTGCCCACATAAGTGTTGCTAGATTTTAAAGAACAAATGTTTAAATATTGAACAGTTTTTTACTTCTAATTTGAGAAGGAAAACCCAAAGCTGGAAGTGGAAGATTGTCCGGGTCCTAAGAACCACTAAACAACTGGTGTGCTGTGAAGCAGAAGCTTCTGAAACATTGCTAACACTGTCATTAGTCAAGAAAGCTTTACATCACATGCTTTTATGTGACAAATAAACCCAAATCAACATTGCCAATTAGAACTTAATGACTCAAAGAACTTTAACACCAGGTAAATAAGTTGGTGGATATTTTAAAACAAACAGTTAAAAACAACAGTTTTGATAAATGATGTTTAAAATAACTCAGTCACTAACAAACAATAGTAGCAAAAATCATTACTGAAATTTAAAAAGAAAATATGTTTAGTGAACACACACACATGTTTGTGTTCATGAGTGTGAGCAGTTTTGTTGTTTATGTTGGCTGGCACTTTGCTCTCTGTGGGTCCTTGTCAGACAAGTTTAGGAAACTGTTGTGTTTACTGTCTTGGCAGCATGACTGGTGGGCTTGTACCAGGGCAGATGGGCCTTTCACTGGGTTTCTTCAGCACACACACATACACACGCACACACACAGTTATGTTTACACACCAATTCATATAATCCTGTACACACACATCTGTGTGCACTCACACAAACACACCCAGACTCTCCACGCTGTCCTTACCCATCAACATCATCTCCGCTGCACTGATGTCTCAACCAATCAATGTTCAGCAGTGCCGTCGTCATGGATATACATCTGCTGGACATCAACATTGCTGACAAACACACACACACACACACACACACACACACACACACACACACAAACACATTCTTCTATTAATTAATTCATTCTTACAAGCTACATTATCCTGGTCAGGGTTGCACTGGGTACAGGGACAGGAATATCCCTAGACATGTGTGTCCATCACAGACCATTTGCATGAATGATTCATTTATTCAACATTTTGTTGAATAAAAAAATGTGAATTTGTGTACCAATATGGTTTGTTTAATAAAGCCAGAAGACTTTTATGAAAGCCCTATTTGAAAAAATTTAATTAATCAAATTTCTGCCCTGTGAGATCTGCTTGGTTAACTGCTGTTTGTGTGTGTGTGTGTGTGTGTGTGTGTGTGTGTGTGTGCTCGCTCATTGCTGGAGGTGATGGGTGTAGCCTTGTAACCTTGACCTGCATTTTTCTTCCTCTGCACTTGCAGCTATGTCTGAACCACTCAGCATCAGGTTACACACACAGAGTGAGAGAGAGAAAGGTACACTCTCATCGCACGTTAACATTTATGCTCATACACTTATGTAAACACACCCGCAAATGCCATTGCTTATACAAAGACAAGCACATTACGTTACAGTGTTGTCTGTTTACTTAGACCCTGATCAGGAATGTTAATGAAGTGGCTGTATCAGTCATGTCTAAGTTTATTGCAATATTAATAATTGTAATTATTTGTGTAAGAAAAGAAAATACAAAATAGCATCAGGGCTGCAGAAGGCAGTGTGTGTGCTGCACAACTCCATGGTGTCCTTGCTATACATGTGTTTCCTCTGACAAGATGAAGTTGTTAGTGAAAATGTATTAAATAAATGAATCAATACTTTTAATGTACTTTTTAATTGGTTCGTCAAACTAACCCTATTTGTATGGGCACTGAGAAGTCACCAGCTGTGGTCAGTCATAATTACCAACAAGGAATTAGGAGGCTATGCCACAAAGTTAAAGGACATTATAGAACCTTCTACACCATCAAACTTTCTATCTTACCTGTTGCACCTATAGCACCATTTCTGAGGTATATATTCCACTGTGCAATTATGTGACAGTCCCCAGTGTCCAAATACACTATATGGCCAAACTTATTTTGACCATTAGCTGGCTGAAAATCCCATTTCAAAAACAAATGGTATTCATATAGAGTTACCTCTGTGAGATCTAACAACAGCCAGTCTTCTGAGAAGACTTATTAAAATGCTTGAAGTATGTCTGTGGTAATTTGTGCCCATTCAGTCAAAAGAACATTTGTATGGCTGGGCACTGATGTTGGTCAAGAAACCTTCAGTTGGTTTTCCCGGTTAATTCCAAATCTGTTCAGTGATGCTGAGGTCAAAGCTCTGTGCAGGTCACTGGAGTTTCTTTAAACTGAGCCTTCTTCATGTCTTTATAGATCTTGCTTTGTGCACAGGGGCACAGTCATGCTGGAACAGAAAATGACTTTTGTCCATATATTGTATTTGGCAATTATTAAAAAGTGTTTTTGACCACCTTTCCTAAAAATAAACAATAACATAGGCAAGGAAAATAATAAGTTTAGCATAATCAGTCATGTTTGTGAATTTAAAAGTCAGTTCAAGGTTAAAAACAAGGTTTTAGTATAATGACCTTAAAACAAATGTCCTTGGTCAGTGAGGTTTTAAACTTGGTTTTGTACTTTTATTCAGTCGAGCATTTCCTGATCATTTCATAAAGTTCTGCATGAGGAGCAGCTTCACTAGGTTTGCTTTGGTTGTAAATTAAATCGGGGTATTAATGCAAAGAGTCCGTGCAGGTCACAGCAAACATCAAAGTCCAGCAAGAGTATTCATTAACATCAGTGTTTATGAGGCAGAAACCACACACACACACACACACACACACACACACACACACACACACACACACACATGTTGGTTTTACGTTGTAGGGCAAGCCATTCACTCACTCATGAGGTGCCACCTAAGTGCATTTTAGGGCAGCCAAGTCACTGCATTCACAGGATGTAAAGTTGGAACCAAGATCCCCACACTTTCTGTTGCGCCTCCGTCCCACCAGGGTAACTTTGTATGTATGTAATTATTTCAGAATTACTGCAATTAGGTGATTACGCAGTAATAATGTCAGACCCAGTTTGTGTACTCCAGAAGAGTTTACAAGAGTTTTGTCACATCAGTGCCTACAAAAAAAGAGAAAATTAGAACAATAGTTTAGACTTTGATGATTGGCGTGTTTGTGAAAACCTGCTCTATTTATTAACCTAAGCTCCGAAGCAGGTTGGTGCAGCTGATAGTGTGGGTACAGCACAGTTACATGGGACTTTGGTTTTATTTATGCCTCCAAATAATCTGGATTTCTCCCACCTTTCAAAAACATGCAGGAGGTGGATTGGCAAATTTAATTTGCCTTAGGCATATGACTAAGTGAGTAGGAGTATTTGTAAGTAAGTGATGCCCTGCAATGAAATGACACCCTGTCCAGTCCAGGGTGAATTCAGGGTGTGTGAGTGTGAGTCGAAATCATGGCTTCAGGCGAACAAAATGCAACCGAATGAGAAATGGAGCTGAAGTTATGCATCCAGGAAGCAAAGTGCTGAGAGCCAAGCTTGGTTAATGACACATGGACTAAATTAAGCATGCACCGGCTCAAAAACCACACATAGAGGTAAACTTAGATGTGATTCCAGAAAATGCCCACCACAATGATCATAATTGGTCAGAAACACGTGACACAAACATTCTAGATAAAGTTCCTTCTTTATGACTGAAAGAAATCTGAGTTTAGAAGACAGAGGTCTCCCCTTTTCATGAAAGCTCGCTGCTAAAATGAGTCATATTTGAACTCGTCCATCAACTATGTTTGAGTCTTTTCATTTGTCCATTCATTTATTTCTTTATTTTTTAACTGTATTTCTCAGGTCAAGGTTGCTGTAGTTAGAACTCACACTTAATTGTTTGCTCGCTTAATTCGTAAACACAAGGGAAATTTAGAGCATCCAATCTACCTTTTGCATGTTTTGGGAGATTGAAGGAAACACAAGCAAACATATTTAATACTTTTATATGGTCAATACAGATTTTATTATTTATATTAACATTAGTGCCAGATAGGGTTGTAACATTGGTGGAATAATGTATACATTTTAATTAATTGAATATTTGTATTAATATTTAATTTCATTCCTTCAGGGATGGCTGAAGCCCTGAATGTGTTCCTGCCCTGTGCACAGTGTTTCATGTGCACAGGGTCAAATCATTCAGGATCAAATCATGGCCTCTGTGACCATGATCAGGTTAAAGCATGAAAATGAAATTAAAATATTAATACAAACAAATATTTAATGAATTAAAATCTTTAGATTTTTCCTCTTCTCTAATCTTTTTTATGAAATTTTTAAGATACTTTAAAAAACTTGACCTGCAGACAGTAGAAATATATTTTTGGGACACCTGACACCTGAATATGTGTAGTACTTAATGGCTTAATGAAACATTACACATCATATTCGTACACTGTGTATATTTTGTTGTTAAATACATTGTCTGATTATTTGACCCAAGTAACCAGACTTTAGCTTAAACTGCAGGCCAAGTTATATTTTCCTTAGTATATTTTAGACGCCATTATTAAAATAACTCAAATAGACTTTAAAAAGATTTGCGTTTATTGACTGATTGATTTGTTTGTTAACTTTATTTTATTTGCATTTTAGCATCTTGTTCTCATGGAAAATCACTTGAAATTTACAGGAGCGTACACACATGAATCTTAAATGTTAACATACTTCTGTATGTTCGGCACATTGGCTCAGTGGGTAGCTCTGTCACCTCACAGCAAAAAGGACCTGGGTTTGATCCCCAGGTGGGGCGGTCCGGGTCCTTTCTGTGTGGAGTTTGCATGTTCTCCCCGTGTCTGCGTGGGTTTCCTCCAGGAGCTCCGGTTTCCTCCCACAGTCCAAAGACATGCAAGTGTGGTGAATTGGAGATACTAAATTGTCCATGACTGTGTTCGATATAACCTTGTGAACTGATGAATCTTGTGTAATGAACCAAAGTGTAAAACATGACGTTAAAATCCTAATAAACAAACAAACAAAAATCCTAATAATTAAATATACGTCTGTATGGTAGTTTTCTTTAAAGGCTTTATATTAGTTGAACTGTTATATAGTAAAGTCTATCACTTCACGTTTCTGTATTATTGACGTCCTTCTAATCGCATGTTGTTTTTCTCTCTTTATTTTTCGGGTGTGGAGCTAGTAAACAGTGGGATAGTGGGATAGTTGATCTGGCCCATATTAGAAATCCTCGCGCGTTTCCCCGGGCGGTGTCGCGCGCTCTCGGGCTCAGACACTCACGCGCTATGGCTCCTTATTATTCATGACGATGTTGAGCTGTTTCGGGATGTTGAATGTAATAATAATAAAATATAGAAAAAGGGGAAAAACTCGCACCGCTTAGGATCAAATATAGCAATTTTCCACGCCTGACACCAACCGCAGCTGAGCGTCCGAACCATGCGCGGGGCTCGCGCGATAAAGAGGCGGGATTGTGTTAAAACACTAAATTAATGAATAATGAAATATCCCGGATGATCGGGTTTAGAGGAGCGGGGCTCGCGCACATACGCCCCGGGGCCACGCACGCGCCTCGGGCTAGAATTACGCAGCTCAGCCGTTGCGCGCGCCGGATAAGCGTTCAGCCGGTATGTGACAGCGCGCTCGAGGAGCAGAACGGTTTACCGAGCGAGCCACATAAACGAGACTTATTTCAGTGACCTAGAGAGCCGCTTCATCTGCTGGAATATCATTCATTCTTTGTTTCGTCTAGGCGAGGTGGGCCTGCATGGGTCCTCCCGAAAACAATGAGCGCAAGGCAGAACTATTCCCCGGACAGGGCACCAATCCATCACGGTGCATCACACACTCATTCATTCACTCTCTCATTCACTCTCTCGTTTAATGTCTCATACTTAGCAGCAATCACTGAAAACCAAGCGACCTCTCAGATAATGACAAAATACGAGGTTCGAACCGGTGTTCGCAATCTACCTGCGCATTCCTTATCACTGTCGTTCGAAACAAATAAAAAACACAGTTTTCTACCCAGTGTGCTGATGTGTTACTTATTGATCTAAATTCCACTATTACTATTTTAGAAACTGAAAGAAAACAATAAATAAGTCCAGTAAAATTGAAGACACCCAAAAAAAAAACAGGTTCAGAAGTGGGCCTATCAGAGTTGTTTGTATTTCTAAGTGTTTTGCACAAACTTGGCATGAGTTATTGTATTAATTTTATAATCCATTGAAAGACGCTTCATTTGTGTTTATTTATTAAAAAAAGGGGGGGTCCTAAGCATAATGTCTATCAGAAGGACATGAACCATCAAGCCAAACTTCTTGTTGGAAAAGTAAAGTCTGTCTAGTAAATACAGAAATCTAATTGTAAAATGTGAAATTAAATAAAATACAAACTAGATTATTGCTGATGAAATCAGTTAAAGATTCTGGTTCGTCTCCTCAGTATAAAGTACAGTGCGTCTGCTTTAGCATAAAGAAATAAAACCCCCTTTATGTTTAAATAAAAAATTCTCATAAATAAAGTACATCAAGCCGTAAGCATCCTGTTAGTGAAGCCTGCATTTGAAATCGATTCATTAAAACTTTATTATATAAAAAACATTGGGAAGTAGCTCCACTGTTACGCACAGCTGAAATCTGGCAACCCTCGTCAAAAGTGCCTTCAGTGACATCAGGCGGCTGTAAGTTTTCTGTCAATTTGCAAAACGTGTAGCCTATGAGGAAGATAGTTTTTAGGGTTTAACGCGAATACTGACTAGAGGGCCCATTTCAACCCAATGACCCAATATAATACGAGTAGTTGTATCTTAGGGGACCTGCTTAAGGGCCGAATAGTGTCAGCATAAAGAGGGTGAGTCCTAAACCTGGGACCTTCCAATTATTAGTCTAGTAACATAACACTGTCCATATTAATCATGTTCAGTTTTGTTGTCCAGTGTTTTGTAGAGTTGATCCTGTTTCTTGTCCTCAGGTGTACATGAACACCTAAATATAGGTGTGTCAGATCGGGAGATGCGAGTCGATTTATTTATTTATTCGGTAACAATCTTGATAAATGCCAGTTAACGTGTGTGTGTGTGTGTGTGTGTGTGTGTGCTGGGGGTGAGGGGGGTTGAGCTGAGGCTTCTCGGCCTTTTATTTTCTAGCTCGAGGAGAATCTGTGTCTCAGTGTCTCGTGAGAGCTCCTGGTCGCTCGCGGGCACCTGAACCGCAATACTTTCCGCTTGAAGAGTCGCGCGAGGAAAGCCGCGGGCCACGTGCAGCCCGCATTCAATACACAATACACCGGCGCGAGCTTTCATTCAGCGCTGATGGGAGTCCCATATTAAATGGCTCGCGCAGATCTCAGCAGCGGTCAGGGTCGCGTGCTTAACGTCAATTAGTCAGTACAGTAAACAATAGAAATAGACACAATATTTAGCTCGTTTGCAGTTTTTTGACATGCAATTTAAACCATTTAAAATTCTCTCGTTTCTTGGAGTTCTACCAATGGCTGTACAAGGTTATTCATCTATTTCTTCCAGCAACGTTTAGTAAATTTAGGTAAAATAAATCTATAATATGTATTTGGATTTACAATCTAATCTCAATTAGCAGTTATTACACACACGTTATTATTTAGATAAATTCTGGTACATTGGTCCGTTTTACATTGAGAACTTTTCTTTTACAAATTACCATTTTGTGCCTGAATAAATACAAATAATACATAATAAATACGAAATATAAATCTGTTTTGGTTGCTTTATAAGCAAATAAAATTCCAAGTAAATGTATTTAGACTGAAAACATACAACTATATATGTGTGTATGTGTGTGTACATACATGTACCCTCAAGAAGACGCTCAGAATGTTTATGGTATGCATTGTTCAGTCACATCATTTATGCACTCTTTAGATTTTTTGTAAACACACACAAACACTTAACTAAATGCCATTGACTGCTGGAGCAGCATGTTTGTTGACATGCCTACACACAGCTTAAATATTTGGGTTTATTTTAGAAAATGGGCAAAACAGATTTTTTATTTATTGTGTTTAATATGTTTAACTCTTAATATTTAAATTAAGCAAAATTACAAAATAATTTCAAATAGCAAAAATGAGCACACAATTAAGTATATCAGTGTCAATTGTCATTATTAGGTTTTGTGAATTTATAGTATAAATGATTCTCATTGGCAACTTATTAGTTATAGGATATTAATAATTTCTGATGGCTTACAAGATATTTATACAGCAAACCTACAAACTGCTTAAATGTCTCTGAGCTCTTTTCACTTTGATCAACTGCTTTTGATTTCCATCAACAAACTTCTGCATCACAACCCTGCTGGATCTTTTATCACATTAGTTTTACCTAATTTGTTGGTTTTCTGGCACAGACTTGACCTTTTACTATAGTCCAAAGATTATTAATCATGTTGAGGTCAGGAATTGTGACTTTCCAAATGCCTATTTTTAGCCAAGTTTAGCCATTCCAAAACTAGGTTCGATGTGTTTTGCCTTGTCTCACTGAAAAACCCACTTGTGATGCATGAAGACAGATGCAAAAAGAAGTACAGTATGTGTTTCAATATTTCAAAAAAGAAGTACAGTATGTGTTTCAATATTTCAGTCACAGAAAGAAATCTCAAGTCTGCTTAATAACACTTCTCTTTGATAAAAATACACTATACAACCAAAAGTATTTGCGCTCCTGTCCAAAACCATGTAAATTAGTAAACAGTTGACACGTTTTGCAGTTATAACAGCCTCTACTCTACTAGAAAAGTTTTTAAAGTAGCTCAGTTGAAATTTGTTGCCTATTCAGTTTAGAGAGTCTATGGGGTGAGTAACTGATGTTTAGACAAAAAAGCCTAGTTTGCAAATGATGTTCCAGTTTGTCCTAAGGGTCTGTGCGGGACACTGGAGTTGAACTTTCGCCACAAGTTAAAAGCCTTTAAGCATATAATTTCTGTAATGAATACACCTATTAACAATGAGTGAGGCTAAAACACCTAAACTCAGTAATAAGGAGAGGTATCCTCAGAGTTTTGTGTGTGTGTGTGTGAGAGAGAGCGAGATACTTTAATTTTAAAAGTTAAAACAAGCCATACGTATTCAAAATTCCTGAAAAGGTCTGTGGTGTGTATATGAACATGCAATACAATCAACACTCACCGCTTACAATAAAACACGATTTATTCTTATTTCAGTATATAAATGAAATTCACTAGACAAGAACCAACTTTTACCCTTCACCATAAGACAAGAAGTCTATGGATCGAAAATAAACAAAAGAGCAGTAAAATATAAAATACAAGATGCTATCTAAACCAAGCGTTCACCCACACACAGGGACACAGTCACAGATAGACGAGCAACTGCTCCTATGTACAAAACCTCCATTAAATTAAACATAAATTAAATATTTATATATATACTAACATAAATTAGAAGAGCCTGTCTGTCTGATATGAACTTTGAGAAAGAGAGAGAGACAGGACATCCAAAACATGGCATGAATAATTTTATACAACTTTTAAGCACTCACCCTTCCTTGATCAGTAAACCAGTCCGATCATCCATCAAACTGGTGTAGTTTCATGATGTTTCATGTGTAAATCAATACAGAAAAATACAAACTTTAAAAATATGATGGTTTAAACAATGTGCACATGGTGGAACTAGATTGAGAAGTTCACAACCCCCCCCCCCCCCCCCCTTCCCCGCCACACTGAGCTCATTTACGATTTCTTTTACATTTCAGCAAATTATGTCAAACTTAAAGTAAAGCTATAATCTATAATGGTTCACTCAACCTGAAACCGTAATTATTCATAACTGTTAGGTTGTGTGTTGGTTGTTTGTGTCCAAACTCATTTCAATAAATTACATTTCGTTCTTTAGTATAAAAAACAACAAAAGACACTCAGCTGATATGCTAGCTCACCACTGCCAACACTTGACTCTTGAGTGCCACCAGCCTGACTGGGCACTTAGACACAATTGTCCATGTTTGAGTGATGTAAGGATATACTGAGCTTCACCTTTAATGCATAATGTAAAATGAGCAAATGCTGCACAACAAACACTATACACTCATGAAAGAAAAGGTTCCAGTGAGCACCCTAAAGATTTTTTGGCTTCTTTCTATCACGGAACCATGCAACAAACGGTCCAAGAAAGAACCACTAAAGAAAAGGTTCCAAATCAATCTTTACATTTATAACTTATTTAAACCAGAAAAACCCTGTATATTTTTCTTATTCATTCAACCTAGAACCATAACCTGTCCAAATAGCCCTTAAGGAACCTTTTTCAAAGGAGTGTAACTGTTTATTAAATATTGTTGATGTTAATGTGACTGGTAGATTTTGTTGGCACATCCTCTAGAGTAGGTGCTGCATAGCAACTTTAATCTTAAAGACTTGGGTTCCAGCTTCCATCAGTCATTGTGGAAACTTATGGCATGTTCTCATTTTGGCATGCACTATGGTTTCTTTCCGCCTTTCACCTTATATAGGTGTGAGTAACAGGGCACTGACTCAGTATGACACTGATCGGGATGAAGTGGTGCTTAAACATGACTTTAAATTTCTAATAAACAAACCGGATGAAGTGGTTACTGAACAAAATGAACACAAATAGACAAATGAAAATATTGAATTCCAGTTCCTACATGCTGGATATAAAATGCATTGACAAATGGCTTTAAAATAATCTTAAAAATAATTTCACTGATTTATTTTTGCATTATATTAACCAAGTTCTTTATCCTGGTTAGGTTTGAAGAGGGTTCAGCACTAACCAAAAACACTGGGCACAATGCAACAATATAACCTGAACAAAGTGCCAAGTTATCACTGAGCACACACACATTTTCACACTCCCATCCAGGAACAATTTAGAGCAGCCAATTGACATTGTAAATGTTTTAGGAGGAAATTCACAATTGAAACAAATAGATCAAGTATCTAAATAAAACAAACCCACACTGACGCAGGGAAGAAATGCAAAACTTCTCACAGTGACGAAGGGTGAGAATTAAACTTAGGCCCCCATGTCTCTTTTTACTGTGCAACACCCACACTTTTGCTGCACCACTGTGCTATGTTTGCCCTGTGCAGTTTTTTTAACACTGGAGCAAAGAACCCATGCTTTAAACATTTTCAAACAGATGTGTCTTACAGGTCTGAATATATGCTTAAATAATACCTTTAATTATATGTACACAGCAAAATTACTACCCATCGTATGTCCCATTTTTCTCCAGGTTGTTCCACAAGTTTCCAGTGTTCACACTGGTGAATTTACTGGTCATGTTTTTAACATATTGTGAATTAGAAAATATTTCCCCTTTTGTGAGCATCTCTGGTTAAAGATTGTGCAGGTGAAGCACTGGATCACTGCCTTTATGGTTTGATTCAAATGTGGATCAGGTCTGCAAAATGACAAGCTGCATGAGGTCTGCATTACACACCAGATTTGGCCAGCATAGCATGAATGCCACAGCAGTATCACGTCCTGAAATCTTCTGTTAGCATCCTTCTATTAGTATTTTTTTTCTTTTCCTCCTTGTCAGTGCATCATCCCTCCCATTGTCCCAAAAGAATGTAAAACATAACATCATAAAGAATCGCTGGACACATCTGATAAGCAGCTCTTAGAGCATCTTCTTCTCCACATTGTCACCACTTGTGCTTCATTTTCTGTGTTTCTCATCTTTATCTCCTCCTTTAGAGCCAGGCCCATCAGCTGGAGTATGCCGGCTGGATGTCTGGTTGGTAATGAACATCTTGTCAAGGCCTTTGAGTGCTTCGGTCAGGTAGTTTTGGAGTGTGGTGAGGGCAGCGCAGATGGCAGGTGAGCCAAAGCCATGTGTGATGAAGCTGAAGTGAGACAAACAACTCTGAATGCCTGGCTCCAGGATCGGCGTCGGTCGAGAGTTTCCGAGTGGGGTGCGATCTTGCGCCAACAGGTCAGTGAACTCTTTACACAACTGCCTAAGTGCAGAGAGGAGAAAGATAGTATGTAGTATCAATTAAACATAGCAGTGGTAAAAGTAACATACATAGTCGCACAATTGCAAATGTGTAACACTTGCTGGGACTAATGGGTACAAAGAACACTCGTTTTTTACTGGGACTAACAGCTACAGAAGCCATGTCTCTTTATACTTCATAATTTATTTGTGTAAAAGCCTCAGTCAATAGTTCTAATACCTCCCTACCATTAGAGGGTACATATGACTCTGATATTTGTGTTGTCTTGGTTGTAAAATATTAACCTATACATGCAAATGCCTTGATTAGATTTAGAATGTGGCTAAATTATGACGTTTACATTAATTCTTTTGGCAGATGCTTTTTTAATGTAAATCTTTTACTAACAAATTGAAGAATGGAGCTGAGCAGTAGAGGGTTACAAGTGTTGTTAAATAGCTCAGCTCTGAATTTCTGGCTGTCGTGATTTGAAGTTGCAACATGATGATCATAATTAGTTAATTAACATACATTTGATACAATCGCTTAAAAATCCTGTAGTAAAAGTCTGTATTTAGTAAACACCCTGGAGCAACAGTGACCTCCACCCTTCCCACTGTTGTGTGTATAATCTAATTTATAGAAATCAATACACTTTCACTGAGAAATTTGATCAATGTGACCTCTGACCACAAATCACAAGCCAATAAGGTAATTTTCATCAAGATTATTTCCTCAATTACTGCCTGTGTATTCAACATGAATGCCTTTAATCCCCTATACTCCTTACATGACTTTAACATTTTCAAACAAATTTAAAAGGTGTCGAATTTGAGACAAAATTTTGAAGATCCCCTAAAATTGCATAAAAGCATGTACATGATGTTTTTTTTGTTATTACGATTTGCAAGCGCTTTAAGAATTCTATTTTAATTTAAATATCAGTGAGTGTAAACTCACTAAATGTTAATTCTGTTGATAATACATGACTCTCACTACTATATATTATGCAGCAAGATTCAGGCTGTAAAAGGTGTGCACTGTATAGTGACATCAAATGTCTTGGTTCTGTGCAGGCCACTATAGTTCCTACACAACATCATTAAACCATATGTTTTTTGTGAAAAGTGGCGTAGTCGAGTTGGAATTTTCCAAACTTATAGCACAAGGTTAAAGGCAAGTAATTGGTTTTATAAAATTAGTCTCTTTGGTGTTCAAATCTTGCATTTTGCTGTTACGTCCTTATATTCTGAATTCTGTTCTATAGTGGTGCAGTAGTAACTAAATATTTTTGACTGATCACACTAATAACCTACTACTTGCTTTACACTGGAGCATAATTGTTCTCAGGGGCAGTATTTTACGCTAACA
Organism: Trichomycterus rosablanca; assembly: GCF_030014385.1. Lineage (NCBI taxonomy): Eukaryota > Metazoa > Chordata > Actinopteri > Siluriformes > Trichomycteridae > Trichomycterus > Trichomycterus rosablanca. The sequence continues at coordinate 8,143,650 of NC_085996.1, read as the reverse complement.
GGGCTATTAGCAACAATGAGTCTCGGAGGTGTAGTTGGTACTTCACTGACAAAATCATTTAGCTTCGGAAGAGCATTATTGCATTTCACTACACCTAAACAACGCACTGTTACACTGTTATACAAGTTAGCTCACCCAAGCCCCATTTCACCAAAAATAAAACAGTCTCAGCTTTTTTAACCCCTCAATTAAATTGCATTTTTATTAGCATGACTTAAAAATAATTATCAACTGATCTAAGAATGCTTAAGACAGTATTATCCAAATCTTAAAATCATTAGATCATTTTGTTTGTTTTTTTGTTGTTTATTTGTCAGTGACAATTCCACCCATTAGTCTCCTCTATTGGACAACAGCTACCGATCTAGGAGGACTGGGACTGTTATGAGCTTCATTCAAAACTCAACATGTTCCAGTGTCACCCTCACCCCTTAACTAAAGAGTTTACCAATTATGTTCTCTTTTTCTCCTAAGCTATAGGATGTCTGGGTTTAAACTTGCAATCACCTGATAATGCAAACACGTTTCTGTTGTTTCTGTGTTAGAAGCAAAGTGCACTTTTGTACGTTTCTCATAACTCCAATAGAACAACAAATAACAAATTTAATTTCACTGTTTCAGCATAAAATGCAACTGGAGTATTGTTTTGAATAAGGAGATTTAGTGCCATGCCTGCTGAATGTTAATTTATGCATTCAAGCAATTTACCATTAATAAACCAATTCCTAAATAAAAGCTTCACTTGGAACAGCAGTGTGCATTCCAGTTCACCCATAAAGCCTTAAAGCAAGATAGACTAAAACCAAATTTGCATTATTCTATCTATAGGGATAAACGCTAAAAGAAAGCCTTTCAGGTCTTAATAACCATGTCAGTATTTTAGCCTACTGTGTTTTTGACAAGTAGAAATGTAGCCGAATGTATTTGTCCAAAACTGTTCCATTTTTTTAACAACATCTGGCACCTTAGGTTTAATTAGTGTTTATGAATCAACCCTCCAGTCTAAAGATCAATTTCACATATTTGCATCAGTTTTAACCACAGTCTCTCTGGTACTTTGCTACTTCATGACCTGAAGGCTGGAGGAAATTTGAAGGAAAGTTCTTAAGCTGTGTCATTATGCTCCGCACCTAGTGTGGTAATACCTACAACCTTATGACATATGACACTGTCATTTTTGCTAACAATTCTAGATTGCTTTCACCATTGATTAAAAGGTCTGTCAATCAGGATCATATCAGTAAGACATCTAAAAATAATTAACCTGCAGGGTTAAAGTGATTAAATGTTGATTATTTATTACATTATTGGTCATTGTTATTCATCAAAGAAAGTAAACAAAATAGGAAAATTTCAGCATGTCTTATTAAAGTCTGATTAAAAAATATCTGGTTTTCAGAAAGATTACTATTTAGGAGGCAAGTCAAAAATAAAGAGATAATATTTCTGTCGTTTTGTGCTATTGTTTACTTTTTTCAGACTTTAATTACTTGATACATAAATAACAGCAGCTGTAGATACATTAAATAACGTAAATGTGTATTAATGAACCATGACACATTACGTTTGCTATTCCTTATTAAACATATGGGTGTATTTTTGCTCTCTCAAAATAGGTCCTTGTGTATGATTAAGCTTTATTTTATAATAAAACTATCGGGATTTGGGATAGTTCTAGCCTATAGTGGATAGAGCTTTGGGTCATCAATCTGAAGATTGTGTGTTTGAATCCTGGCTCTGCCATGCAACCACTGTTGGGCCCATGAGCAAGGCCCTTAACCCCTGTCTGCTCCAGGGGCGCTGTACAATGGCTGACCCTGCACTGCAGTTGCAAGCTATTTATTTTATTTTGTGTGTAGTGTTCCACATCAAGGCTCTGGTACTGACTTTTTTCTCCAGTGTCTGGAATCGGAGAATCGACTCGTTTTGGGATTCACATGCAACTTTTTTACCATAATACAATAATTTAATTATTTGCTATATAAATCAGCTTTCAAAACGTCTAAGAATAATCAGGAATTGGCATATTTCGTTTTGGCTTGCCATCTATGGCTTGGCAGAAGTTGTGGGTAATCTCTTGCTCTCTAAAAAGAGTAAGTGGTGAGAAATCAGTTCAAAAAGATTCGAAATGTCATGGTACAGCATCTTGCAGTTGTCCAGGCTTGTTATATATTTTTGACCCAGATTTGCTGTCCACAACTGCCATGTTGTCCGGTTTCCATCATCACCATCATCATCACCATCATCATCTCTCTTTTTTTCTCTTTCTCTCTTGATTGCAGAACGACAGAACGGTCGGGCCCCGAGGCGCGTGTATAACCCCCCTCCCTGTTCGTGAGGGGGGCATGACTGACTTTTGACAGACAGACAGACCGTGAAAGGGGGATGGAGAGCAAAGCAGAAAGGGGGTAAAAATGACCCTAGGGCGAAACTTCAAGGGGAAAAGCTGGCACTTTCAGACTTGAAACATTTCACTTTAAATATAATGAGTTCTCTTCGTTCGCCGGGCTAAAACGGATAAAGGGAACCGGTTTGTGTCTCATTAGAAACCAGCTTAACGTGTCAAAGAATGAAAAGTCAAGAACTGAATAACCTGCACCACACACACACACACGATTCATGATGGAAAGACTTACAGCCATCTCTCAAAAATGAATCCAAACATTCGCTCGACATGGTTAGTTTTGCTCTTATCCAATGTGCAAATTACACACAAGTTTTTTTTTACTTTACTAAGCACAGCATTAAAAAATCTGATTAAACACGTACTTAGTTACGAGCAGCATGTTTTTCCGCGCGTGTATCTCGTTGGGGTCCGTGTGCTGTCGGTTCAGGTACTCTGATACAGCTTTAGTCGGAAACTCTGTCTCACAGATGTAGCCGAAATCCCGGGCTAAATGTACAGCTTCACCTAGAAGGAAAATAATAAAATTATTATTAATAATAACAACAATAACAACAACAATAATATTTATTTATTTATTTAACCCTAGATTTTAACGTCATGTTTTACACACTTTGGTTACGTTCATGACAGAAACGGTAGTTACTCATTACACAAGATTCATCAGTTCACAAGTTTAATGTCAAACACAGTCATGGAAAATTTTGTATCTCCAAGTCACCTCACTTGCACGTCTTTGTACTGTGGGAGGAAACCGGAGCACCCGGAGGAAACCCACGCAGACACGGGGAGAACATGCAAACTTTACACAGATCGAACCCAGGACCTTCTTGCAGTGAGGCGACAGTGCTACCCACTGAGCCATCGTGCCGCCCATAATAGTAATAATAATAATAATAATAATAATAATAATAATAATAATAATAATAATAATAATAATAATAATAATAATAATAATAATAATAATAATAATGAGGAAAATCTTAAATTTCAATTACATTAAACTTATATCACAAAAAAACTAGAACAGAGGACCGACTTGTAAAAGTAGCCTAATCATTTACTGTAGGATATAACATAAAATCTAGTCAGTCAAATAATTAGCTGGCTTAAATATCTTTTACTTCTTATAGAAAATTGAAAATATAAGTAATCATTATTTAAGAATGTATAAGACAAATGGTGCGTCTGTGCATGAGGTTTCTTTGAGGTATCATTATTAAATTAAAACCAAGAAGTGTATCATTATTTAATACATGGGGTTGGGAGTTCACTAATCCTAAAGACACAAGTAAAGCCAAAATCACTCGACCACATTTTATTTGAATAATAAAATAAAGAACAAAGAAAACATTCAGAAGTTTTACCTTCCACCAGTGAGGTCAGTAAAGTAACGTTGGCAGCCTTGCGTCTCCCTGCAGGTAAATTCAAGCCGATTTTCTCTAACTTCTCTCTCAGAGACCGGCCTCCGTTTTTCGATTTCGCTCTGAAAAATAAAACCTGATTTAAATAAATGTTTCACTTTGGATGGGGGAGGTTTGTTCAGCTCAGTTTAGACGTTTAGAATTGAAAAAAATATCCTGAAGGCATATAGAAGATTTTTGGCTGTTTTTGTAAGGTCATAAAGTTTTGAAATAAAACGTTTTAAAAAGAAAGTTCATGTTCAAATCATCATTGTAAAAGAATAACACCATTTGGGGAGGCACACTTTGACTAACATACAAGCTCCTCTACAAAATCATTATTATTATTATTATTATTTTTCTGCTTTCGATAGAACTGCATAATGTAAGAACTGAACGAAAAAAAAACACTACTCTGTAACTCAAGTCCTAAATACCTGCAAACCAATATATTATATCTGGATCCTACTCATTCCATTGTGGGGCCTATGTGCTCCTGTTTTCTCTTTACTGATATTAGACACTGATATTATTATAACCAGAAACGTTAGATCATACCCCATGTGGAACCAGAATTCCAGCTCTCTATAAATCTTTGCCCTGATGGGCAGATGAGTCTTGCAGGCTATGTCAAGGCTTCAAGGATTTCTTTCTTTTTCGCTTCCTTCTCTGTCACAGTCACTACTGGTGAAAAGCTTTATGTTCTGTCAACCTAATTGCAATCTATCTTATAGCAAATAAAGAATAACCAGGCATACATTTTAACACACTTTCCTGTATTGCAAAAAGTTTGTTCACACAAAACTTGACCATGGGTTACCATGAATTTCTTAAACACCGTATTGCTTAAATTTTAGGACATTTCTTAAATTTGTAGAGATTTTTTGTGTTCATAATCCAAAAACTTTTGTTAGCAAGGATGCCAGTATGTTTTGTATGCCAGTATGTTGTGTTATGTAATATTGTGGACGCTGTATAGACTGTAAAAAGTTTTAATTTTAAGGAATTTTGTGCTTTAGGGTCATTGTATTTAATTTCTTCCAATTTCCACTTTTTCCATTTCATGGTTAGAATGCAACTTTAAATTTAAATTACAGACTCAATTTAATGATGCGCAGATTTCAGTGATTGCCTTTGTTACAGCACTATCATAGGCCTTGGAAATTGCAAATGGTTAAAAAAAATACATTTGTATTTAAACAACTGTTTGAAAGTAAAAAAAAAAAAACTAAACTAAATAACAATATAATTAACGAAACAAAAAAAAAAGACCCAAAATCATGGAAGTAAGTAATAAATACATTTTATAACCAAAAATTTTTTAATATTTATTAATTAACTTGCCATTCATTAAAATGCCATTATTATACATCTTAAAAAGTGGTGGTTTGTCAAAGTAGAACATATTCCAATAACTTAAAATAAGTAATGAAATAAAACTATGGGCTCATTTAACCTTATTTCTTAAATGTTGTAACTCAAGAAATCTAAATTAAATTCTAACTCGCCTGCACTGGAACAATCTGTGATGGATTTGTTCAAAAGTAGGTTCACCAAATTCTCTCTTTTTTTCTTTTTTTTTCCAAACAAACAAACAAACAAACATTTATACCAGTAACAGGCTTGCTTATAGCTGTGACAATCATGCCAACTTATCTGCTGATCTTCCTGTCAGTACACAACTGTTTTAATGTAGTATTTCTAAAAGTAAATATTTCTGTAAAAGCACTATAAATGGAACTATAAAACGGATCCAAATAAGAAATTGGAATATTTAGTACAGTAGCTGTAATATGGAACGCAGCCACTATTCTGTTACTGCAGTCTGACCCTTAACTGCGTAGAAGTGATCATGTGATTTACCTGCGAAGTACCCCGCCCAGCAGGGACGCGTTCAGGCACTCGGGGGGTGACAGACGCCGCTGCACTTCACCCACCGTCACTTTGTATTTGGAGGTGGAGCTGAGGAGTGACAGGCGGCCCGGTACCGAACAGAACACCTCATTCACGTTCACGCTAACTCCACCAATCAACCCGTCCTTCATCATCAGAGAAGTCACACACTTGTGGGGAACCGGCACTGTGCAGAAGGAAAGTAAAACGTTTTAATAATGTTTATTATCTTAGATTTGCTGCTTTTGTCACAGGGACGTCCAAAATACGCACAATTATATTCAGTATCTTGCAGAGCTAGTGCGCCACTGGATGTGTAGTACAAGGATAAAACTGCCTCTACAAGTGTGCTGCCACAATAAACGGACAAAACCTTCAAAAAAGAGATTTAAACTCAAACTTGCTGTCCTTACAATCACACAAAATCACGTTTATATTTACATTAAGTTTACATGTGTATCTCACCTGTTTATAAACACTGAGTTTAGTTTCAGCCATTTTTGCTTTCGGATTTTTAACATTTTGCATATTTTAATCATTTTACAAGTGAACCACGTTTGATAAAATGTCCCTTTTTGTAATAATAAAAAATTTTTTTTTCCCAATTAAACAAAAAACGCTTAATCGTTAATTAACAATTGGAACTATTCAAAAAGCAACTATTTATAATCAATAGAATATTTTAACTAATGACATTTTAATTGACATAAATGGGCTGTGATGTGTTCAGTGATATGCTGGATACATTTAAAGATACAGTTAAGTGCAAAGCTTGTGCTTTCAGGGTTTACATTTTTTTTTTCATTCCAAAATTTCATTCCAATTTTGAACGTTTCTAATAAATTGTGGTGATGTTCAAAATGACAACACACAAACGGTGAAAATATTATAACTGAGAGAGTAAAAAAAAAAAAATATATAAGTTGGAAGTAGTTATAAATGTGAAGAATGACCAAAAGAAAATCCAAATCAAATTAAAGGGAAATATTACGTTTCTTTAATTATTTTATTTCAATTGGTTTACTAGTTAAACATAAACTGCTGCCCCATAACAGCTACCAGTGATTAAATGAATGTCATTTAACAGTATCTTCTTCACCTTTTGTGCGATATTTTACTTTTACATACATTCATAGTGGATTTAGTATTCTGAATAGTTTGTTTGTTTGAGGTTTGGTGTGAAATCCTTAAACAAAAATTATTTAATAGGCATCTAAACAAAAACTAAAAACTGTTTATTAATAACTTGTTAAGGAACCTTGTTTTAAATGTGTATAATATCATTTACCTGAATATATTACATTAAACGATAGTTTGTTTCATTAAGGTTTTCATTTAAGGAAGCAAATAAAAATTTCTGTAAATAATGTAAAAAGAAGCCAAATTCACATTTTCTATATCCTAACGTGCCGGAGTTGCACATATTTATTTATTTATTTATTTTTTAACTATTATTATTATTATTATTATTATTATTATTATTATTATACCACCAATGGATACAACCCTTAACCTTTTTTAGGAGTGTATAGGATACCAGGTATTAAATAAGGTTACCTTTAAAGCAGCTTCTAGTTTACTTCAGCCTGCTTATTGGTAAAATCTGAGCAAAAAGAAATACTTTATATCTGTCGCTGATTTCACTGGGATTTCACAGTGAACCAGGCCTTTTGTTTTTATTTGTTATTAACCAAATTGTGAAATGTACAGACAATTCATAAATATTCATTCAATTTGTATCTCAGCAATAAGCGATATGAAATATATTCATGGAAAATGTTTGTCCTAAAGTCAAGTTGTATTCAATACATAAAAATAAGTGAATAAAATTATTTAAAATAAATTTAAGAAGATATGTATATTTTACGTGCAAACTGAGAGGACTGTAAATAAGGCGTTTATAGTGATATGAGTCCACTTCACGTGGCATTCAGTGCAAGCCTTCATTGCACATCAATCCAACAGTTGGCGCGGTGTTTGGCAAGAACTTTGGCATGACGTTTTATAACACTAACAAGATTTCTATTCTACACAGATGAAAAAATATCCACAACATTGTAGCTAGTATTAAATAACCTGCCAGTGGATTGTCTTTATTAAAACAGATACTGACAACGTCGCTCATTCATTTTCATAAATTCGTGCATAGAAATGTGAGCACGTCACTATAAATTTACATCTTTTAGTCATTACTGCTTATATGTGCAAAATTACTACCTAAAATTTGCGATCATTGTTAGAACAAATATTAGTATATTATTAGTATATGGCACTGTGCTTTCTTAAAATTAAAGTTGATTTTTTTAAGTAAACAAATAAATACATAAAAATAACTGCTTGGTCGGATTTGGTGCAAATTTTCGAACTTTGGCATCTCAGATTGATATTAATGTATTTTTACTTGTCACTCCCAGCTATCAGTTTATTTCGCTGGCAAAGTCTATTAAGTCTCTAGTAAATTCTCGACCGATTTTGTATATGCAATCATCAGCGCCAAAACACACATTGTGTTATTATTATTTATTGAATTACTTCTTAATTAATATTTTATTGCAAACTTCAACTAATACCTGATCATTTGTTTGTAACTTGGTGTTTTGTAACTTTCTGTTGATTCACCACCACAAGAGAACCACAGACTATCATCTAAACACTACATACAAACTACAGCGAAAAACACAGAAGCGTTTCTTATAAATCATTCTAATCTACATATTTGCTAACCACCGCACGTGAGCGCTTACTGACCTTAGTGCGTGCCAGCAGCGCGCGACAAACCCTAGGCCCGCTATCGATTGCTGATTGACTCGCGCCAGCGCACCGGTTTCCGATCCGGCCTCTGGGTCATTAAGGCGCGCGCTCGACGTCAAATGAACGTCTGTTAGCATGCTAATGCGGTAACGAGCGCGCGACACTGCGGAGAGAGATGCTCAGCGGGGGGTATAATAGAGAAAATGAGCTCTGAACGAGCTGCCGAGATCGTCAAATCTCCATCCATCACCACGGCCGCTTAGGACCCGTCCTCTGGGACCTCTGGGAAAACCGTGTTCCCGTTAACTAAATTACCGCCAAATGTCTCGAGAACCGGACAAATATTAACACGAGCCCAGGGAGCGCGTGGGCCCCGACAGACGCCGCGCGGAAAGTGTGTTTAAATACAGAAATACCGCACAATCAGGTGTCAACAACCGCAATAATCAGTACTGCTCATAACACACTGTTTATAAAATACATTCACTAATAATAATAAGGTATCTGGGGCAGGGGTAGCTCAGCAGTCGAGGTACTGCAGTTGTAGTCTAGTGGTTAAGGTATTGGTTCAGTAATCAGAAGGTTGCTGGTTCAAGCCCACCTCTGCCAGGTTGCCACTGTTGGGCCCTTGAGCAAGGCCCTTAACCCTCAATTGCTTAGACTGTATACTGTCACAGTACTGTAAGTTGCTTTGGATAAAAGCGTCTGCTAAATGCTGTAAATGTAATTGTACTGCACTAGTAGATCTATATGGAAGGTCGTTGGTTCAAGCTCCTCATCTTCCAGATTGCTATTGTTGGGCCCTTAAGCAAGGCCCTTAACTCTCACTTGCTTAGATTGTTTTCAGTCACTTGGATAAAAAGTGTCCGCTAAATAATAATAATAATAATAATAATAGAGAAAAACCAAGTAAATTTTCTCTACATATGTATATATTGTATATATTTATATTTGGGTATTATTATTATTATTATTATTTTAAAAATTGTGTACATTAATTTGAAATGCAGTAGCACAAGCCAAAGTTTGCGCATCAGGCAAAAATGTACAATAAATCAGTTTAAAACGATCATTTTTCTGATGTACATATTTTAGATTGTATTAAAAATGTAAAATTTGCAATTGCAACAAATAAACTAATTAGTAAAAACAAATGCAGGCATAATACAACCACTACTGCTACTAAATAATAATAATAATAATAATAATTCAGTGTACAAAGGCAATCACGGACAATCAAAATGCAAATTAATTTAGCATAAATACACTATTGTTGTGGGTTTACCTTTTTTAATAACTGATTGATCCAGGAGATTCATGCCACTGTGGTTGACATCTTCTATACCCTGTAAACACATATGATTTAATCATCTCATTCCACAGTGAATTCTAAGTCAGGTTAGATTCTCAGACTCCAGACGGACAAATTCAACAAGTTTTAGTTGTAGTTCAGACCCAAAAAATGATTTAGAAACCACAGGCAATGAACAATGAACAAATATTTAGAATTCATGAATACAGCGCACACGCACTCAAACATTATATCCAGGTTTATTTAAAGATGTGCAGCTAAACGCTTAGACAGTTTAAAGGTTGCCAGATTTTATTCTAACCCACTTAAGTCATATCCTTTTTAGATCTTTTCAAGCTCTAGATTTCGTTATTTTTGGTTCAGACTATGTGAAGCGTATTCTGCACAACGTTGAACTAATATAATGTTACAAATGTATTAAATCCTGAACAAAGCATTGGTGTTTATGGGTAATTAACTGTTTACGAGGGCATATTTCGAGATTAGTTAAAGCTGCAGTGTGTCACTTGTAGTTCTGCAGTCACAATAGTGCAATTTATTTGATAAAAGAAGTTTCAAACTTAAAAAGGCTGCAACATTTACCCTATTTACTTTAAATTCACATTCTCGTTACACTGCTGAATAGTCTTTACGTATTGATCTGCCCCAAATCTATAGTATTACTGTTCCTTCAGTTGCAGGTATATTCTACTAGAGCTTTTGAAATATTATATGTTTTAAAAATTACATGACATAACATTAACATGGCATAATATTACATTAGCGACTATTAGGTTTTGGTTAGTATGTAATGTGAAAGATAAAAGCCTTTAGGACACAGACTAGTCTTTATACAAATAAATCACCAAAATCTATTTCGGAGAATAGTGCAAACAACATGCAATTATCCAAATCAGATTTGTTTAGTCGTTTATTGCACGATTGCTTTCTGTAAAGGCACCTGTGGGTTTTGACTTGATTAGCTTACTGATTAATGTGAACACTTTGATCTCTAGGTCTGGTAATTATCGAAAAATGATACACCTCATCATATAAACAAATGCAAAATCTTGAGATTTGTATCTTAAGTGCAATGCGCCTGGGGTAATGTAGCATGCTGCAAAAATGCTGCAATACCTGCAAATGTTGCGTATTCACATTAATCACAACGATGCTAGGTATTAGTTTTGGGTTATATTATAACGTGTCATTTCAAGATGAACCCCTGTAATCAGTTTAGAGAAAATAATAAAGATTAATGGGACCGATCATAAATCATCTAATTAATACATTATGCAGTGCGTAATAATCAGTGTTGCATCATTAGAGAATGATTATTATGTCTGTGTAATACTGCATAGACAAAAAAGCAATAACATGTAAAAAGCATTTTAATACATTTGAAAACACTTACGTGCGTGTCGTCCATGCCGTGCGTGAGGCCGTGCAGCGACAGACTTTCCCCCATACCGGCCTCGAGCCCGTGCGGGGCAGAGTGCAATAACACATCCGGTCGGCGCATTGAGGAGTAATCCCGCCGCGGGTCGAGCCCGGCCAGCTGCGGCAGAGACGCTCTCGGCTGCGGGAGTAAAGACGCGCTTTCCCCGCCGACCTCCTGCCGCTGGCGCGAGCCCCATGGGTGCTGTTGGTGCTGCTGGTGCAGGGCGTTCAGCGCGTACGGGTCGTTAACGTGTGAGTACGGATCCTGGCTCTGCGGGTAGGGCAGAGGCTGGTACGGTGGAGGGAAGTAGGGCGGCTGGAAGTCCGAGGAGGGCGCGTGCGAGAGCGGCGGCGCGCTGGAGTACGGAGCCTGAGACACCGAGCCGAGCTGGGAGAGCCTCGAGCTGTGGCCCGGTACGCCGTCATGGCGGTCCTTTAAGAAATGAGTACGGATTAAAAATGCATGTAAAACAGCTTGAAATACGGTTGCATATGTTTTAATTTAGGTAAATGAGTCCAGTTGTTTCTATATTAAAAAGTGGACAAATGTGCATCAAGTTGTTTGTATTTTTTGCATAAACTTTAATTCATTTTTGTTAAAATAATAGTTATAATAGTAATAAGAGTTATTACGGGTCTTTGGTGTATTTGTTTATTTGTAATAAAATCTAATAAAACACATTTGATGCATTATGTATTTAAAACTTGTGCTTTTTGATAAAGAAATATAAATAATGCAATTATTTATGTTATCACCAAACTTTTAATTACGCCAAATCAGCCTTAATGTTATTGAATGACTTAGTCGTTAATGCTTTCTTGCACAAAACAGACCAAGAACATGAAAAGCAGTAAGGCATCCAAAATATCCCCAGGCAAAAAGAGAGGAGGGGTAGGCTAAACAAACCTAAACCTGATTTAATGTGGAGGTTAGCTGGCTTAATCAAAACACCGAAATGCGCAAAAAAAAAAAAAAGGGAAATAAATTGAGGAAATTGCAGAAGCCCGAGTCGTACTCACCGTTGCTGAATAACTGTGCACTAACATCTGGACTCAAGATCTGATCGCCAAAAGTATACACGCACTCTCTCTCTCTTACTGAAAGATCTGATAAACTGATGCAAACGTGTGCAGACGCTGGTTGAGATGCGGATCCGTCGCTCTCAGGCAGCTAACTCCTCATGACAAGAAGTCGTAGCCGTCTCACCCCCGGACCTCTATACCTCTGTCTGACTTACAAAGCCTGTTCGGTGCGCCCTGAGCTCGCGCTGCGCTTATCCCTCCTCATAGCGAGTGTGCGCATGCCGACCGGCCGCCCCGCGACGCCTCCTCGGAATAATCGTTATTCATGAGTCTTTAATAGAGCTGGAGCAGCGGAGCGTGAAGCGCAGTCCGCCGCCCGCGTGACGTTCATCCGGGAGAATCCGAGGAGGAGGAGGCGGAGAAAATACAGGGAAAGCACGCGCATGCACCCACTGATGCTCGTTCTCAGCACCCCATCCGCCCACTCCCCCCTAACACCACCTACACCCTCCAGCCCCACCCTCTCTTCCAACTCGTGCTACTCTAATATCGACATTTTTGCGTTTTTATATCGGTTACTGACATTTCTACAAAAGCTTAAAGAGGAAAAGTCATGTAGCTTATGTTTTATCAGCACAAACACAGCAGCACAAACTAGTGGGAAAGCTGGACCAATGACCAAGCAGGTGCAGGCCTCCAACACAACTCACATTTAAATTCCACATATAAACGCAATCCATATACCATCTCAAAGTAAAGCTTGGTATTTACTTCCACAAGTTTGTTACTTCCACTTTCCACCGCTTTTCCACTGAGCTAAACCTTGTAATTGCAAAAATGTTTTAATGTCCTCAAATCACCCAAAGGTCATGCACTGAGCTTTACTATTAAGTCGCAAAATGCACATTTATATTAGATAATACAAAATACACATGCACAGATTTTTCAGTTGTATTTGTTATACATGACTTAGGTCTGATGGTTTTTTATTAGGTTGAACTTACTGTATGTAAAGTTTTCGTATTATTGTTGTTATTGTATTTTTAAGTTGTAAGCCAAGCTTTGATTTCATTCTTTTGACACCAAATTCAATCCATCAATACTTTAATAATTGATGAATTAGGAACGTTAAATGTGTTAAGTTACGAAGTTCTGTACAGAGGAACAAAGTTGTTTTAAATGTGTATATATTATATATATTATACATATGGACACAAGTATTGGGACATCCTTCCTATCGACAAAAAAAAACATTAACTTTGTTATTTTTTATTGTTAATTATTTTGTCCTAAGTAACTTATTATAATGGTATTTAATTGCTGCTGTGCGTTTAGAAAGTTTAATACTCGACAGGACACCAATATGTTGCACAGCATCACTTTTCCATTGATTTACTTCCACAGGTTTCTGTTACTTTATTATTGCAGAAAAACACGTTTATATAATATAGACTTAAAAACAATCTATGCCCTCGTCCTTACAAAACAATGTGTATACCTAAGGCACACCACAACATGGTTGCCAGGTGTATGGTTTGTTCACATAAACTCACTTAGCTAGTTTTCTAATGACGACAATAAAAGACCAATTTGTGACCTTGGTAAAATAAATATTTAGGATTTGATACAGTAAAATACAGTAGTTTTTTGTTTGTGTTTAAACTTTGGTTTGCTTTTCCAACCTTATCCTATACCTATAATATCTATCACAAACACTCTGCTGCAAGCACTAGGGAGTGAAAAAGATTTAATTAACAAACGAATAATCATATTATACGTGGACCTGAGTTTGGTTACAGAATGGCGACAATTGTGTTACCAAAGAGCTTCCCTAATTATTCAAGTATTCTGGATTTGTTAGTTGTTTATGTATTGAAACAACACACAGAGCAGTGTATTTGGTATTCTGCAACTGAATTTTGGGTTGTATAAACAAAAATTCATAGTTTTTGGTTTTGTGTCAAAAGGTAGGCTTTTGACAACACTGTTCTAAACGTGTGCGTTTATAAAAGTTGCTGGTCGAAAATGTGAGACATTCAACTGGAAACTTCACATAAAAAAACCCAACTCTCAACGCAATACATCGGTATCAGAACAACAATTTCTGTTAAAGTTCAACTTCATTTTTTATTTTATTTTATTTATTTATTTATTTATTTTGCTGTTGTTGTTTGTGATAAACTTCGCCCACCTCACATTGTTGGCATCTCTCTGTCTCGCGCACACACACACACACACACACACACACACACACACACACACACACACACACATTTTGTTTGTATAATTGTTGCGCGTGCAGAGTGCAGACAGATTTCATTTGTCTCGCGCCTGCAGAGAGCAGCTGCCAGTGCAGGCCTCCAACACAACTCACATAAAATCCACATATAAACGCAGCCCATATACCATCTCCAAGTAAAGCTTGGTATTGAAGACTAAGTATTCTAAAATTCTGCCTTAGACAAAAATATGCTTTTAAAATCAAAGTAGTCGGGTCGGACTATTTACCTAATCTAATCTTAATTGCAAAATGTTTTAATCGCTCAAAGACCATGCATGCACTGAGCTGTACAAAATGAATCACAACATGCACATTTATATTCGATAATACAAAATACACATTCACAGACTTTTAAATGGTAAAATGTATGAAATGTATGCATTATTACATTATTAAGATCTGTTGGTTTTTTTTATTAGGTTGAATTTATTGTATTTAACGTTTTTGTATTATTGTTGGTATTGTATTTTTAGGGATAAATTGTAAGCCAAGCTGAGGTTCAACACCCCAGAGAGATTTGTTTTCTTTCTTTTGACACCAAATTCAATCCATCAAGACTTTAATAATTAGATGAATTGACGTTTTGTCCAGAGGAACAAATGATAGCACGAAAAAAAATGTTTAAAATGTGTTTATAATTTCCACGTGGGTAAAACTAACTACATATACTCTATTGATACATTATAGAAATCATGTAAAGTCACTTCCTTTTTAGCGCATCAAACTCGAACACGATTGATAACCTAATGCACCAACCAACCAACCATAAAGTATGCATACATTAGTATAATAACAAACATTTTATATTCGGTGTTAAAAAGCCTCCCCATAAAAGCACGCTTGGCATTATTACGGGCGATTTCACGCTCCGGGGTTAAAGTGTATAATTACTCCGCCGTGTGATGCTGACTGTGAGAGAAAAGCCATGTGTGCACGAGTATAGATCGTTTACTAAAAGGACAGTGGGGTCATTCTCACGCGCTGCTCGCGGTCCCACGCGGAGAACTTCTGCAGCTCTTTTGTGTTTGATCCGAATCCGAGCAACCCGCGAGACTCGCGTCTCACCCCCTGCGCGTGCTGCCGGTTCGTCACGCGCCATAGTTCTCACTGCATACTTCAGTTTGTTTGGTCATGCTTTTCATTTTAATAACGTTTATTTTATTTCACAGTGCGTGCGGTAATATATGCAATTAAATGGACCAATATTTGGCTAAAATTATATGTATTCATTTGTTTACTAACTTAACAAATTTTAAACTTTTTAAACACAAATTATTTTCTATTTCAGACTTTTTAAAACAAAGAAATAAAACAAAAGAAAAGATTATAAATGTAGCCTACTTGTTCATTTTAAAAGTGTTTAAAAGTTTGTCAATGTGCAAAATGTATCAAAATGTAGACTTTACATCTAGATCTTATGCCAAACATAATCAAAGAAATAAAGCGATGCATGCGCAGCGGTAAAGTTAGATTTTGTTATGCACATTTAGAACCTATACATTTTGTTACATATTATTTATTATTAGCATTAATCCAAAATTCTAAACGACACTAATTCTAAATGGATCTTCAATTACTTAAACAGTTGTTTTATTATCATGCTTTTTAAGAATGATCATTGCTTGCTTTTTATGACAAGTGCTATATTAGGTAATGATGGCAATAATAATATTTATAATAATAATAAAAGTAATGTTATTATTATTCTTATTTATTCTTACTTGCACCATATTTGGTTCGTGATCTTGCATATTAATTGCTGACATTTGCATGAACATGAACGTTGTATCACAAAGTTAAGTAACTTAAAATGCATTTTAAATGCAATGCAAATACTGTAAAAAAAATTGCATGTTTACCTCATAAATATCTTCATACTTGACATTGTCCACGAGCTTCCACAGCATGTTCACGCGCTGCTCCCCGCACGGCGAGTGAGTTCACGTGCAGAAAGTGAGTCTCAACTCAAACCCTCTCTCTCTCTCTCTCTCTCTCTCTCTCTCACTCACTCTCATTCTCTCTCTCTCTTGATCGCATGAATACTTCGCTGTTGAACCCACAACCTGCAGGTGATATTATACTTCCTACACTTCCACATCCTGGGACTCGGTCTCCGCTACAGCTGACTGATCCGTTAACACACCGGGCAGCAGCACCCTCCACACTCCTGCGCTTTTCTAGACAACCATGCTAAAGGGTGTAGCAAAGCAAAATGTTGCCTTAAGGCTACGCAAACTAACCTGGCTGACATGCTTTCTGCTTAATGTGTGCTTTAAGACGCAGCCCGGGTAGCAGAGCACATTCACCTAGTGTAAATAAAGTTCATTCTTTACAGTAGTGTATTACCAGTATTATTATTAATAATATTATTTACATTTTCAACATTTAGCAGACGCCTTTATCCAAAGCGACTTACATTACAGTTACAGTATACAGTCTAAGCAATAGAGGGTTTTGCTCAAGGGCCCAACAGAAGCAACCTGGCTGGGCTTTTACCAACGACCTACTGATTACTAGTCCAGTAGCTTAACCACTAGACTACGGCTTATTATTATCAGCAGCAGCTTTCATAATTATGATAACTGTCTCTTAACATTTTTTTAACCTTAAAGGTTTTATATTTCAAAAACATGAATGACTAATTATTGGTACAATTATTAGACAAATTATGCTTTTATATACGTAATAAAACGTCTTGTGGACTGTTGTTTAGCGCTTTAGGTCGGTTTTGTATGTGAAAGTGAAATGTCAGAGCAGGATCAGATGTGCGCACCTCACCTGCGGCAAACCGCTGCTCCCTTCCTACAGAGAAATCAACACGCTCTGCGCCTCCTGCTGGCAAGCATCGGTACTGCAGCTGCAAACATTTTTTTGCTTGTCTTGTGGGACCTAAGTTCTGCTTTATTTCTAACAAAATGTTTTCTGTTCACTACCAGCAACAACAAAAGAGATCATTTTGACCCAGTATATTTTCTTTTATAAAGTCCACAATAAGTTTATAAAAGAACTCAGATTAAATAAGGTTCTAGATTAAGATGAATAGTGTACATGCCTTTAACAGGGGTATGTAAACTTTTGACTTTTGTCTGCGAAACACATTTTGGCTAAAGCAAAACGTGCAAAATATTTGCAGCAAAACACAAAAACTGCTACTCCGTGCTTGCGTGGATACAACATATATACAAACTGCGCTCTCTGCTGGAGATTAGAGGTACTGCCACAATGCAGTCTACAGTACAAGGCTGTAGCCATGAATTGAACATGTGGGTGGTGGTGAGTCCTGTCATTCAAAAACATTCTTGCCAAATCTCTTATTATTCAAAGAGTACAGTGTGTGGTGCCCTAGGATGTAGTGGTACATTACCCGGGGTGTATTCGAGCCCTGAAGCTAGCAGCTGAAAAATCATCCATTAAATGTTTTTTTTTAATATATTTGTGATCATCTCAACTGTTTGGTAGAGGATCGTTAAAAATACGGTGTGCACTAAATATTATATATAATATTAAATGTCTGTTGCTGGTATGGTCCCAATGAAACTAAGAAATGCAAAAAAAAAATTTTTTGGTTTGGTTTAAAAAGTTAAACAGGTTTTAGTTAAAGAAAACGTATTATATAACAATTTATCAACAGTTTTACAAATTAAAAGAAATAAAATAAAATGTTGCAAATAAAAAAGTTAGGCGTGTTCCCTGTAGCAGATGGGTTAACTTACAAATGTTGCCTACCAATACTGTTATTATAAGAAGTAGCCCCCTACTAAAAGAAGAACAGTTTTGTTCAATTCATTTTTATTATAAGAACATGTTGTGTAACATCAGAGCTTAAAATGCTTTAAAACTATTTAAAAAAAACTATAGCTAAACTGTATTATGGCATCACTGTGTTTGTATTTTCAGTGATTGAAGAAAAGTGTTAACAGACGCGCATACAGGAAAACGAAGGAGCACACAAGAGTACGAAGAATCACGGAGGCGCACGAAGACCAACGAAGATCCACGAAGGGACACGAAGACGCACGCAGGCGCACGAAAGCACCCAAAGACGCTATGAAATATTTGCTTAAAATATCCAAAACTCGATTAATCGGTCATCTGCTTCGTGTGCAGCCCGATACAGCGAACTGTAGTTCATGCAGCTACTATTTTAGGCTTGGATTGAAACACATCCTATCAGACAAAGCAGCGTTCTCTCTGCCGCGTTTGAAACCTGAGAGAGTTTTAAATATTGAAAATACTAAATCCAAACAAAAATAGCGTGCTGCAAGGCTGTCTGATTCGTTGCGGTGCATGTTGGTGTCTTTGTGCGTTGTCATGCGTTTCTGTGTGCCTCCGTACAAGTTTATGCGTCTTCGTGCGCCTTCGTGCGTCCTCGTGCATCTTCGTGATTCTTCGTACTCTTTCGTGCTCCTTCGTCCTTCTATAAGCACTTACACTATGTTAACACTTTTCATTAATCATTGAAAATACAAGCACAGTAGTGCTATGATACAGTTGATCCAGCTATTTCAGATAAACAACATTAAGTAGGCTACATTTTAAGTAAAATACTAGTTAACCCATCTGCTACAGAGAACAAACCTAACTTTTGCACAGGCAACATGTTTGATTTTTATACTTTATCTGGATGTATAACAACTGTATAAATTTAAAGTTTTTTTTATATATATACCAGTGTTCCATTTGTTTATGTACATACATATATAGGTAAAAACAGGCTTTGAGGTTTCTGTGAAATGGCTCCAAGTGACCACTGAATTTTCATTACATTCTTTGTTGCTCAGTCTAATTGGTGCAGTCAAACCAGGCCAATTAATTAAGTGCAGATATAGTTTTCATAATTACTGTAGAATTAGGAAGACTTGCAATAAATTTATCTGACATTATGAAACTTTCTACACCATGTATGCACATATTGTCATAAAAACAAACAAATAATAACCCAAAACAGTTGCAGAAATGACTGAAGTCTTCAGTTTGCCATTATATATAGTACATGTCTCTTACAAGTGTAAAAAATCTGGCCTCAGCTGTAGCCTAAGAGTTTAGAAGTTGGTATTCAGGTGGCACAGAATGCTCTGAAGTTTGACCCAGTTTCATGCCACTCCTACACATGAGAATCTGTTACATTGGCTATTTACCCACTCATTAACTTATGAATGAAAATAATCAGAAATGAATGTTTCAACAGTCCTGATGCTCTATAGATAGAGCCACACACACACACACACACACACACACACACACACACACACACACACACACACACACACACACACACACACACACACACACATTCAGTCCTCATGTCTACAGGGCATGGCAGATGTAATGACAGTTTGGGAGGACGTTGCCAGAAGTCTTTGATCTGAATCCATAATAACATGCAAAGATGCATACACAATTATGTGAATTGTCGTGGATATGTATTAACCCCCTTTCTGATTGTCTTGGTTGTTGAATGTTATTAGATTAATAAACAAAGAATAATAATTTACAAAAGAAAACAAGTGCAGGGTGTTAGGTATTAGAAATTCTCTTTTGGAAGTATGGGAAATATAAGTTAGGTGTCCCAAAACGCGTAATTTACAGGTAAATATTCACATGGCCTTTTTGTAACAGTTGGTTTGGCTTATTAATACGACATTTTTGAGATCTGTGTATTACAGCAGTAAAAAGCTAAATCTAGAAAACAGCTTTTGCGTCAGTAAACAAATTAACCAACAGATGGCGGTAGAGTAACATTATAAGTTACACACAGACTGGAGAGCAGCTACCTGTAATCATTATTTCACTTTCGCCGCATTTCATTTGTACAATGCTGAAACTCAATTATTTTAGTTAATGTTAGTTTAAACTGCCAATAATTTATATTTTCTTTATTAAAACAGAATAAATTTGAAGTCTTTACTTTCCTACCATGCAGCAACTCTCACTTGTATTTTTAAATAATTAATACTTTGGCAGTGAAATTCATCCCTTTTTATGGTGTTGATGGGTCTGGCACAAACCAAAAACTAAAAATCCATTGTCTGTTGACCTTGTGGCAAGTGGAGGCTGTTATAGCTGCCAAGTAAATTACTCTCTATAAAAACTGGGTGTCCAACAGGTTTATGGTCAGGTGGCCATTTACTTTTGCCCATATACTGTACCTCTCATGGGAGTCTGTAGGATTGCTCTTTGTCTGACCTCTTTCCTCAGACTTTGTTAAGCTATGGTAGCCCTTCACCTCGACAAGCCTGAAGGGCGTCTGCTGGGTTTTATTGGATTTTGTTAAGAGAAAAGCAGCCAGACTTGTGAGACTATCGGAGCTGTATAATATACATAAATGATTTTTTTACTGGCTGTCTTATTCAAACTGTTTAAGAAGCTTGTAATTAAGAAGCTCATCCATCCCGAACCACTGATGCTCTGATTAATATTAGTGCCCTTTATTATTTATTAGAGTTTATGAATACACAATAAAAACTGAATTGTGACTTATTATGACTTGTTAATGTTGCATGATGTTTGTTTAATCATTGATGTGTGACCTTTGCATAGGATTTGTCTTTATTAACACAGATAATGTAAAATAATTCCCTCTTTATTATACTACCCACCTTCTGAAATACTAAACAGTCCCTGAGCATAATACTAATACCACCATTATGTTTGGGGGTAGGTACAGTGTTGTTGGGGTTTGAATGCCTCATGTTTTTAGCTCCAAACACACTTCTGATGATTGTGGCCAAATAAGTTTAGTACTGTTTTATCTGTCCACAAAACTTTTTTAAAGTTTTTTAAATGGGATCAGCAACACACTTAAATAAAGCTTCAATGTGTCAATTTTAGAGCAGGGACTTTTTTGCATGCCAGCTTTGTAACCCACTGTGATACAAAGATGGCTGGACTGAACAGTAAGTTCCATGTTTCAGCAGCTTTTTAAGTCACGGCAGACCTGCTTTCTGTTGTTCTTGTATAAGGCTTGACCATAAAGACACTTTTTCTGTCAGCATAAGGTGACGGGTTATTTTGGGGTAAAGTTTTATGTTCTTTGAACTTACAGACAGTTGTACAAGTGGCTTGTAAAAATCTGTGATTTGCTTTCAGAGATCTAAACAGAGTTTCAGAGATTGTAGACTGGGTACAGCCCTATTTATAAGGCCACATCAGCTAAAGTTATAGTGACTAACGAGGAATTATGAGGACATGTAGTATAGGAAAATTTCACCAAGATCCCCTGTAAATTAATATCATAGGATTTTATCATTTTATTTTCAACAATAAAATTTAAATTGTTTTCTGTCCAAATCAGTGACAGAAATTACTGCATGTACTGATTTGATGTCTCTGGGTTCATCACCATCATTGTAAGCATGGACGTTTTTAAGAAATAATTTATCTTTAATAACTGCTCCATCCTAGTCAGGGTCTCAGGAACATTACAATCAAAGCCGAGATAATTTCCACTACATAACAGGGCACCACAGAACTCACTGTAACTAGGAAATTTTAACATGTCACACATAGTTCCACACCGACACTGTGATTTCATATAAGACTTTGAGCCATAAGCTTTATTGAACATGTAAGGATATTTTATATATGTAGTTCAAAACCTGCAAGAAAAGTGGTCATTTATACATTTATATATAACTTCTGTACAAATGTGGTTGAGATGTCAGGATCTGAAGCTTGGTGAGGAGCGTCGGTTTTGAACAGTGTACAAACTTTAACATGCACAATATACAGTAAGAGTCGGCGAGATTCATTTACAGCTCCAATGCAACCTGAAATTATATTGGAATGTTGATAAAAGATTTTACACTTTTAAATAATTAAAATTTAAATTGGGACAAAATTTAAACAAAATAACTTTAATAAATTACAAAAGAAAAAATACACTGTGTGAGTAACAAAACAATGCTGTTCATTTTTCTGTTTAAACACAATGAAATAAATTATTACTGAAGGTCCAAAAAAGCCTGCCTTGTACGAGCCACACCCTGAACAAGGCCTGCCCACCAGGGCTCAGAACCGTAAGTAAATCAGCGGCTATACCCAGTTCTCAAAAAACAAACGAGGGGCAGAGTCATTCTGATTTCTCCATTTTGCCATCTTTTAATGAATTTTCATTTGTTTTGCGTTGTGGTGTCTTTTCCGAGTTGGAGTTGATCTGGCCACCATCAGGAGTCCCAGTGTTTTTGGTGGCCGAGTGTTTTTCCAGGTAATTTAGCATTTCACTGAGAATCGTCTGGAAAGTGCTGAGAGCGGCACAGATCGCTGGTGTGCCGAAACCATGTGTGATCAAGCTATAACAGAGCAAAAACACAGATCATGTTTATTTATAATCATATACTTCTCTCTTTTTCTGTGAGTGTGTGTGTGTGTGTGTATGTGTGCTTGCATTACGATCTCAAATATATTTGTCAGTAGTGAAGGGGGTGTAAGGAAAGGTGGAATTAACTTAATTACAAAGCTCCTAAAAATAACCTGCATTCAGATTTTTTGTACTTATGTTTCTGACCTTTGATCACCAGCTCTGAATACAGCCTACAATAAATCACTGGATAGGTGGATTTGTGTGTGTGAGTGTGTGTGCACATATGTTGTGTATATGTGTGTATTGTATTATTACCTGAAATGTGTTAGATGTCTCTGAATGTCTAAGTCCAGGATTGGTGTCGGTCTCGAGGAACCCAACGGAGAACGATCCTGACTTAACAAATCTTGAAATTCCTTACAGATCTGTCTACAAACATACAAACAAAAATGATCGTTTACTGAATTATTTTACAGGAATATGAAAGCCAGAGCTTTTCACAGTGAGACTCGACTTCACAAATCTAGGTGTTAGTGCCAGTGGCATGGACAGTGTCCACATCTATGAAGGCACGTTTAATGCTTAGGGGTGCATAGGCATTTGGAAGCAACATATGCTGCCATCTAGGCAATGTATTTTTCAGGAGTGTCCCAGTTTGTTTGAGTGAAACAAAGCCAAGCCACAATCTGCATGTTACAACAGTATGGCTCAGTAGTCACAGATTGCCTGATTGGCTAGACCAGATCACCAATTCCGTAAGTCAAGTTTGATGAATTAAACTGATTAGAAAAGCCCAAATTATTGTTAGAATAAAAAAAAACAATTATTTGTGTTGCCCTAAAAAATAAGAGTGATACTGTAATAAGGAGGCCCAGTGTGTACACAGAAGTTCATCAGTTGGTTCAGTAATAGTACCTAATATGGTTAGTCTGT
This sequence comes from Trichomycterus rosablanca, assembly GCF_030014385.1. Taxonomy (NCBI): domain Eukaryota; kingdom Metazoa; phylum Chordata; class Actinopteri; order Siluriformes; family Trichomycteridae; genus Trichomycterus; species Trichomycterus rosablanca. The sequence goes on along the minus strand of NC_085996.1, from coordinate 8,119,929 downwards.
CTTATATCTTACTGAAAAATCCTGACCCTGACCTGAATGAATGAATGACTTTTGATAATGTTACACAGTAGTATTTGGAGAACTTACTTGGTGGCCAGAACCATTTTCTTGCGGGCATTTTGTTCTTTGGGTTCTGTGTGTTGCCGTGCCAGGTGTTCACCCACCGCCTTAGTGGGGAACTCTGTCTCACAGGTATACCCAAAATCTCGAGCCAGATGTAGTGCTTCCCCTACACAGAAACAACAATAGCATTAACTTAAGTGATCACTGATTGATCTGCATGTAATTGAATAATCACTGGTCCCACTATCACTGGGTTCATTTATCACTTTTTTTCACAGTGTAAACACATTTAGAGTAAAAACATGGTATGGTGTACCACAAGAGTCTGTTTTGGGCCTTTGCTCTTTTTCTTGCCCTCTGATATAATTTTCTCAAACACTGTTTTAATGCTTGTCAGTTAAACACTTTGTTGTTTATATTTATAACAGACAATTATAAGACATGTGTAAATGTGTATATTACTACTATAAGTGTATTAAATAATAATAATAAGTTGAATAATTGTTTCATCTCACTATATGTTCGTTTTAACAGTAATAATAATTTTGTTGAATAATAATTGTTGTGTTTTGTTCTCACAAAAACTTTAGTTTCTTCATGCATACAATTTTAGCTTAATTTTTAATAAAGATCATAAAATGAAATCAACATACCTTCCACTAAAGATGTAAGCAGCGTAACGTTAGCAGCTTTCCTTCGGCCTGCTGGGAGATTTAGTCCCAATCTGTCTAGTTTCTCTCGAAGACACCGGCCACCATTCTTCGACTTTGCTCTGACAGACAAATAAAATAAACAGGTATTAATATTATGCTGTGTTCTTTTAAAAGGTTACAATAAGAAAAAAGAAAGCAAGTTCTAGGTTTTTCTTCAGTGTTGCTTTATGGTTTAAATGTATGATTTCCATTTCAAATGGGTTGCATTATTATAGAAGAAAGATTTAACAAATTCATAACAAGTGTGTAAACTATTAGGACTGTAAACAACAAAATCATGCCAACATGAACAGAGCTGTTTGATCAACTTTACCATGATTGTGTCTGCTTTTTACATTTATGTTGTTTTAGAGTCTCATTTAATTAAATACATTAGTCTTATTATAATCCAAAACTGCACACAAGTTTAAACTCAGCTGAAATATTATATAATTATAATTATGATATATTATAATAATAATTAATTATAATAATTATAATTAAATATAATTATAATATATGGTAACATTGGTATGTTACCATATATTGTGTACCTCTGCTTATATTTACATACATAGGTCACTGAATACTGTACATACATACATGCACAGGTCCATACATTTTTCTATATATTGCCTGTATATAGTCTTATAGTTTGTATATTTTTGTGTTTAATGTATACATTGCTTGTATACTGTATTTATACTAGAGAGACACCGTCAGCCGGAACCAAATTCCTTGTGTGTATCCACATACTTGGCCAATAAATCTGATTCTGAAATATATAATAATCATATTATAGCCAGCTACCAGGAAAACATACTGATTGGCCAGCCATTGAAACATGGGGATCAATTCAAATTCTCATGTTTAATGACCTTAGGTTTATTATTTTAATATTAATATTTTGTCTTTATATTATATATATTTATTCTTTCTAATACTCTTTCTAATAATATTTATTCAAAACCAACAATTCCGTTCATAATTCATATTGACTATTCATAATTTACCTCCTTAGGATCCCCCCCAGCAGAGAGGCGTTGAGACACTCTGGAGGCGAGAGTCGTCGTTTAACTTCTGCTATTGTAACTTTGTATTTGGAGGTAGAGCTGAGTAGAGAGAGCCGACCAGGCACGGAGCAGAAGAGGTCTGTAGGGTTCACCACACACGTACCTCCTGTAAATAATCATAATCACAATTTAACAAATGAAGGAAAAGACCACTGAGGATTGATTATGTGTTTGGTACAAACGAGGGGTTTTTGTATCTGTTGGTCCTGGATTTTGTAAAGTTGCTTTGAGACGATGTCTATTGTAAAAAGCGCTATATAAATAAATTTGACTTGACTTGACTACAGGTGATGTGTAATTGAGGGCTAATTTGTCATTTTCAACATGTTTAGAGAAATTGACATTTTAATAATTTTTAGAACTTAATTGAGGTGTTGCTATAGAATTTTTAGGCTAAAAAAAGGTTTATTGACAAATACTTGGTTTTGACTGATATTAAGGACCTTGGCTTGACCACATTTGTAGTGCAAAACTATGATGCAGCAACAAAGCTTCTGCTGATCTGGTTTAAACATTGCCTCCAGTCAGTGTCTGTAAAGAGTCTGACTTGTTCTTTCTAAGAAACGGTGGGAGGAAAAAATCCACAAGGACACAAAGCAAATTATGACAAGCCATTTACGTACTGTAACCAGATGCAATAATCCTGAGATCCTGGACCTGTGCTGCACACCACACTACTTCCCACACATCATCACTTTGTATTACTTATAAATGGCAGAACTCTACAAATAGGGCACTAAAGACCTTACACTTCTCAGTGTTTATAAACTAATCCACATTTATGAACCAAAACTAGCCTTGCTGGCTGTATCAATGCTTTAATGTAGAGTAAATATAGACCTAAAAATAGCTGACTACAACCTTGATGTGTCGCAGGCCACAAACAATCAATAAGCTACAGGCTGAGAACCCCTGATATACTGAATACATTTAGACATACATCCATTTGAGATTAGGTCAGGCTGAAGATTGGGTTGACTGCTTTCTGTATCTGTTGCACTGTGTGTGTGTGTGTGTGTGTGTGTGTGTGTGTGTGTGTGTGTGTGTGTGGGGGGTCCTAAAGGAGTTTTTTTTTTTTTGACTGCAGGGTCTCTCACCTGCTCGCTGCATGTCAGTCAACATGAAGCGGTCTGACAAAGCCAAGATCTCTTCCAGCATTCAACTTAACATCCCATTAATTCCCCCCCAAAATGTTTTGATTCAAAGTAGTTTGTATTTTATGTTGCCAAGGGCGATTGAAAAAGAGCTATTGCCGGTAGTCTGGTCGTGAGCGTCGGGCCCAGAGGCGATAGCGAGTATTTAAGCGCGGGAGAGTAGCCTGAGGCACAGCGCCAGCGATCACAAAGCCATATCAAGTGCTTTTTACAAGTTTGCCACAAAAATTAAAGTAAGGGGAAAATACATAGACCAAATGTCATACTGGTTCTGTTTCAAATGTGCTAGTGGTGCTGGTGTGATTATAGAGCTGCCAGTAGCACCAGTAACAAACTGGGAGAGTACACGTTCACACCAGCATTTACACAAGGAAATATGTACACACATGCACTCCTACACACATGCCCACACAAGAACTCACACATGCACTGTGACATATACATACACACTGGTCTGTGCTTATAAGCACTCACGCCTACACACTGACATATACTGACGAAAAGGGCACTGACCAAGGGGCAGTGGTAGTTCAGCAGTTAAGGTACTGATCTATTGGTCCAACCTCCAACAACAAAAATTGTCACTTTTGGGCCCTAATCCTCAATTGCTTATTCACTGTTGTAAGTCATTGCATAAAAGCTTTAACTGTATACATACTGGACCCCACATCGGTCAATGATGTATGTGCATACACACACCCTGTTGGGGGAGGGGCAAAATGTATTTGTTTGTTTATTTGGATTTTAACGTCATGATTCACACGTTGGTTACATTCATGACGGGAACCTTAGTTACTCATTACTTTGGACTGTGGGAGGAAACCAGAGTTCCCAGAGTAAACCCACGCAGACATGGGGAGAACATGCAAACTCCACACAGAAAGGACCCGGACCGCCCCACCTGGGGACTGTGAGGCGACAGTGCTACCCACTTAGCCACCGTGCCGCCCCAAAATTTTATGTATGGATTACAGTATGTGTAGTGACATATACACTGTGACATATTCATCACTTGATATCTGTATGAATTTAGTATTACAACTAACTTTTAAACATGTGGGGTGGCACAGTGGCTCAGTGGGTAGCACTGTCGCCTCACAGCAAGAAGGTCCTGGGTTCAGTTCCCAGATGGAGCGTTCTGGGTCCTTTCTGTGTGGAGTTTGCATGTTCTCCCTGAGCTCCGGTTTCCTCCCACAGTCCAAACACGTGCAAGTGTGGTGAATTGGAGATACAACATTGTCCATGACTGTGTTTAACATTAAAACTTGTGAACCGATGAATCTTGGGTAACCAGTAACTACCATTTCTGTAATGAATGTAACCAATGTGTAAAACATGATGTAAATCTTAATAAATAAATACATTTAAACATGTGTATACATGTTTTGGCCCCAGGTCCTTGAATATCTATGCAAATACATTTGGATACATTTACATTTTCGGCATTTAGCAGACGCTTTTATCCAAAGCAACTTACAGGTATGACTGAACACAATTTTTTGAGCCATAGAGGGTTAAGGGCCTTGCTCAGGGGCCCAACAGTGGCAACTTGGTGGAGGTGGGGATTGAACCGGCAACCTTTTGATTACTAGTCCAGTACCTTAACCACTGAGATATCACTGTATACATCTTTGCACTGGGGCCTAGATCAGCTGTATATGCACCCAAACTCACACATTCCTACACACACATTCATTTCACCGTTAAATATACTCACACTTTTCCTTATACACACATTCACACCTACACTAGATACAATTTTACTAACATTTACATTCACCTGTACACACTCTTGCACCCAAACTGTACCCAGCGCGCGTGATGAAGTCGCATGAAGGCTAATCTTGATCAAATTCCTGGAAGCGAACTCACATCGCGATGCTAATGATTAAAACGCGCTCGACTTTGTGTGAGCAGCGCTCGCGTTTCCTGACTGATCTCTTTAGAAAAAAAGAAAATGTGAATATTCAGCGCAGTCGGAGCTGCAGTGAGTGAGAACAACATTAAATCTGATCTCTCCTGCATTCGGGATCGAGCTGTATTTACATATCAAAGCGGCAGCCCGAGGCAGCAGAAAAGCCATCGATACTGGAGCGCCGGGCTGGAGCAAACATTATTGCTTGTGATGGCTGTGGAGCGGCTGTGGAACGGCTGAGAGACAAAAACCCACCGCCGGTAAACGGGAGCGCGGAGGCCAGGAGCTGCAGGCGCGCCACACCCACACCCACACCGGGTCTCGCTTTTAAATAAGGAGACGCAAGGACGCAGCGCAAAATCGTTTACAAAAGTCCTTTTACAAAAGCATCAAGGGGATAAAGGAATTCCCATAAATAATAATAGGTAAATATTAATAATTGTATAATAAAAATAACTATTTGACCACATTTATAATATTTAGCATTAAAACAAACTAGCGTTAAAACATGAAAGCAAAAATATAACTTTAGCTTTAAATTTGGACCATATTTTAAAATAAAAGTTCCTTTAACTGCTTTAAAGTGATTTATACGATAATAGCAGTGACAAAAATATATGAACAACTGACTTTTTTGTTGCCCATGTACCAGACACCAACCTCAATAACAATAATAATAATAATAAACATAATGACAATAATAATAATAATAATAATAAACATAATAATAATTATAATAACACTAATAACAATAATAATAAACATAATGATAACAATAATAATAATAATGATTGTGATAATAATAATAGTAATAATAATAATAATAATGATGATGATGATAATGATAATAATAATTATAATAATAAAGATGATGATGATGATAATGATAAAAATAATACTAATAATAAAAAACAATAATAATGTTAACATATGTTTATAATAACATTAGATAGCATCAAGTAGTACAATTACAGTGTAACACTGTATTGGACTCACCTCGCCTGATCACCCCGCCTTGGCCGTTCAACATGAGCCCGCATTGCGCGTCCACGGATCCCTACACACACACACACACACACACACACACACACACCCGGTCAACATATTGATATATACGATAGTATCTGAGAGTACTATCAAATGATGACGATAATAATAATAATAATAATAATAATGCTCCAGATCATAAGTATGTTCTCCTCCTGGTTGATCAGACTTCTAATATATAATGTATGTACGTTTTTCTGAGAACTGCATTTAACAAAGCTACTGAGCATTTAACTAATATAACTAAGTCTTACAATAGAAATATTATAAAGCCGTCTAGTTCATTTATTTTCTAGCAACTTTTTATTTTAACCATCATGACCAACCATAATTGAAACAGTCAGCTGAACTCATGAGCTAAAGAGAAAAACATTTAAGTCTTTTTAACCAGTCATGTTCTGTGTTTATCCATTGTGACCATAAATATAATATAATAAAATAACGAAATAAATACAATGTGTGTATTACATCAATCTCTTTATATGGACACAATGAATTACTTTTTATTTTAGGCATTTTCTATTTCCTAGGCCAAACATTCAATCTGTTCATGATTTAATAATTTACTGTAGGCCTTCATTAAGCATTAAAAAGTGTAAATTGGTCATAAACAATATTAAATGTTGAGATGTTGCCAAATAGAATCCGTTTTAAAATCCCATCATCAGAAACCTGACAGACTTTTATTTTGGGGTGCTAGTAAATGAGGTATGGGCAGGGTATTGCATCAAAACCCACAAGTGTGATGCTCTGAAAAGGTCAGAAACCATATCACGAATATTTAGGTTGACTTTAATTGATTAAATTAAATTAAATTAGATATTTCTATTAGTATTTGATAGCTTAACAATGTATGGTTGTGCTAGATGACTTTTTGGGTAGTTTAATGTATTATCCTGTTTAAAATAACAATTTTCCTAGTTATGCAAGATATATTAATGCTAGCTGATTGTCTCTTAAAATATATATTTGGGTTTTCTTCATCACTTCTTCAAGTGGCCTGAGTCATTTAATAATATTGCATTAATAAAAAGATACTGATAAAATATAAAAATAAAAAACATTGGGTTATTCAAGTGCCAGTGGTTTTACACCATGATATTTAAAATAAAAAACGTGTGTTTTAATTGGTATTGTTGGCAAATCGTATTTTTTGAACAAGAACATGCTAATTAGTTTTATATTTTATTATAGAAATAAGTAAAATACACCTTACACAAAAAGGCAACATAGGCTAATAGTGATGTTACTAAACAAACATAAAAATAGTATGATTAATATAATTTAGGAAAAATGCACATTTTAGCCATAACAACGAAGTGCCAAAAGTTGTGTTTATAATGCAAAAGACCTACAATTTATTTATATTAAAGCAATACAAAAATGTTTAAGTGCTGCAAAATTGTTCAAATAATGTACCACTTATTAGGTTTGCAGCCATAGATATATCTTTATGTTGTACTGCATTCTTCAATTTATTATAATTATTTAGTTAAAAAAAACAAAACAAAGACAGATAATTGTGATCAATAGACACTGACAACAAGAAACATTTTATAAAAAATATTAATCTAAAATATTAATGTTAATCTCAGGAAGTGCTAAGAGGAGCCCCCAAACAATCTTTATAAAGATAACCGCCTAAAGATAAGTTCATTTAACCCACTAAACCCAACTGATAAATTAAATTAATTATTTAAAAAATCTAGTCAAAATCTGTATGACTATGCACACCCTTTATAATTAAGTCTTTTTTTCTTCACTATATCACTGTAGCACTCTCATTAAAGACATTGTACTTTCAAATCAGAATTGTGTAAAATAAAGCAATCTGAAATAATTCTGTTATAAAGTTATTACAAGGATGCCACAGCAGTTGCTTCCATATAGGAAACCTTTGGGCAGGTGGTTGTTTAACCATTTTGTTGGTACTGCACAAGAAAAAAATCAATTACAAAGAATAGTTGACATAATGTGAATATTTATGGTAGTAAAAGATTATTTAGCATTGTGGCACAAATATGGTTAAGAACACAGATGTTAAAATGTTTAAAGAACAACAAAATGGTTCCTGTATTCCATCACACCAGATATCCTAAAATACTAAATTATACTGAATAATACTGCCACAAATAGTGTAGTCTGTAGTAGTAATTTTGTATTTAGTATTTATTATTATTTATTATTTATTATTTATTATTGAATGCCATTTCAAACACATCCAAAAAACGTAACCAACAAAGACCAAAAAGTAACGCATCAGTTATGTCTTTAGGATCTCTGCTTATGCTGTTGCTGATTTTATTGGTAAAACACACACACACACACACACACACACACACACACACACACACACACACACACACACACACACACACACACACACACCCTTCCCACCCAAGCTTGTCAAAAATACCAGTAATTATAAACTAAACATATATATGTATATATATATATATATATACATATATATATATATATATATATATATATATATATATATATATATATGGCTCATTGCTCCTGTTGAACAGATTCTCGTTTTTTGACTTTTCTTTGTTTATTGTTAAAATAATTAAACTACACTAGCATCCAAATCTTGCATGTCTGAGCTAAAGCTACTTTTAGCTAATGCTATCTTAAATATGCTAGCTAGTTTGCTGGTGATTTGGCTTTGGTGATTTAACATTATTTTAAAAGATGATTAACAAAAGGTTTAATTTAATATAAATAAAAAATAAAATGAATCTCAAAAAATGAAGAAAAAAGAATCAGGAGAAAATGTCAGGATTATTTCTATTTAAAGAATTAGTGCAAATATGGAAATATTAAACTGCCATAAAGCACCTGTTTAAATTTTGCAAATGTACATTTTTTGTTAATTCACTGATATAAAATTACAAAACTGTGTTTAATCAATGATTGAAAAGTCTGTAAAACGCTTAAAAACCAGGTAGCAAACCACCAGTGCCTTTTTTCAGTTATTGTACAGTGTTCCCAGTCAAGAGAGCCTTAAAACTTGAATGATTTTTACGCTGGAAAAGATCTAGCTCACCAGTGACGTCATTGGTAAGCAGAACATGGGATTTTGCCAAAAGTTAATCCATCTCACGAGCCGCGACCAGACTAGAGGCAGGGTTCACACACCCACACTCACAAAAACACATGTTGTAACACACACACACACACACACACACACACACTGTGCGTGTGTGTGAGCCAGTCTGACAAGATGGTGTAAGTCTTTTTAACAAATTCCAGCTCTTTTTTGACGCACTTAAAGTGATTATAAAATCAATATACAAAAACCTGCAGATCAGGCATAAATTATGCGCGCTCGCGAGCTTGAAGGTGCAGCTATACGACAGCTCCCATTGTTCTGCGTGCAAAATCTTTTTAGCGGCTGAAAGGTGCACGTGTGCGCGCACGACTGCACGCATCTGTTCGGCTGCCGCACCGACCGAGACTTTGCGCTGCATTCAGCAGGACAGAGAAAAGAAGGTCGGAAACCTTTTCACGCGACTTATAGGTTTCGTGTTTCCTCTGCGGGGATTGGTTTTGTGCTGTCGTCTGTTCTCCGGTCTGCCTTTATTTAAAACAGAGCGCGATCCCCAAACTATTGAAAATAAAGCCACGCGCCCCAGCGGCACCATAATGAGACTGTATAGGACAACATTATATTATATTATATTATATTATATTGTATTGTATTGTATTGTATTGTATTGTACTGTATTGTATTATGTTATATCATATTATATTATATTAAATGATATTGTATTATATTATATTATAGTGTATTTTAAGGGACATTTTAAACATTTTTTGGCGTCTATTTCTATAGCAAAAAAGGGCCGAATCAACCCTCTATAGTACAGCGGTGGCACAATGTTTTCATGAATCTGAATTGACATTAATATCAACTTTTACGTTGGGGAGAAAACTGATAAAAAAATGTTGTTGAATTACTGTATCTAAGCCTTATCTGTAAATGTACGTTTTTAATTTAGTACGATTAGTTTTTAATATATATATATATATATATATACATACATATATATATATATATATATATATATATATATATATATATATATATATATATATATATATATATATATATACATATATATATATATATATATATAATTATACATTTTAATAGTTATATATTCAAATTGTTATATATTTCAATATTTTTATTATTTGCCTATTTTCATTCAGTGTTTAATTAAATGATTTGTGCTATGATGTGGCTAATAATTTTTGCAATACAATTTAAATTGTTATATTAATATTATTATCAGTGTTGTCGTTGTGTTTGGCTTTTTGCATTTACCTAAAACATTATACAAAGTATGTACAATGTGTCTACATTAATTCATGGTTTGCAGCTAAAATAGACTAAACAAACGCTTTCGATCTTAACTCAGTTTAACTTCGCCAGTTAAACTTGAACCACAGTCATCTTTGCATAAATAACCAGTTGATTGACATTAAGTCCTAAATTGGATAAACTACGGTGCTCTACTGCGGAGGATTTAGTCTTTTGTCCGCGCGCCTTTCCAAGCCCTTAATCCGCCCTTTTAACGGAGAGGCGCGCGCATTCACGCCATTCATTCCGACCTCTCAATAGCACAATGTGGAAAACATACACCGAAAATGAGATTTCATTCTGTGCAGCGTTTTAAAGAGCCACTCTCAAAAGAAATACACAGAGAGCGCGTCTGTTGACTTCATTCAAATGATACAGGTTGTGCATTTTTAAATGACCAAATAAATCGAGCCACTCATCTGTGTATATTGATTAATTTAATATAAATTAGTTAATACCTCACAGTTTAATATTTTATTTAATTCCTTTTAAAATATAGTGTTGATTTGTAATGTTTATTATTGAGGAATGAATTTCTATCCTCCAGTATCTTTTCTTGTTTGGCAACTGATATATTTTAATGCGACACCTTGACTATTAATAGAATAATAGAATGCTTTTGTCATATATACATATGTGCAGTACAACGAAATTCTTTCTTCGTATATCCCAGCATGTTTGGAAGCTGGGTTTAAAGCGCAGGGGCCCAACAGTGGCTGCATGGCAGAGCTGGGATTCGAACTCCCAACCTTTCAGTTGATAGCCCAAAGCCATACCCTTTTGGCTACCACTGTCCATGCAAAGTGTAAAGTTGACACTTCTAATATTGTTCTATTACCCATTCTTCTATTTATTATTTTTCTTTGTATTTTTGTCATTGCTATGCCGGAAGGCCTGTTTTTCTGTGTGTGTGTGTGTGTGTGTGTGTGTGTGTGTGTGTGTGTGTGTGTGTGTGTGTGTGTGTGTGTGTGTGTGTGTGTGTGTGTGTGTGTGGTTGCTGCACGCTTCGACGGTTAGGAAGGAAAGCAGTGGGATGCGTGCGCTAGTGGTACCTGCAGGTCATCAGTCCCTGGCGGCGGAAGCCCCAGGCCCGCACCGGGCAGCAGCCTCTGTTCGGGGTGCACGCCGTACTGGGAGCCGTGGCTCACGAGCGACAGGTCGTGGCGTCGGTAGGCGTCCAGGCAGCCCAGCTCGCGCCGCTGCTCGTCCAGGCACGAGGACTTGAGTGCGCGCGCGCCGGCGTGCAGGTTGATGAAGTCGGCTGTCTCGCCGTGGTGCAGCTGCTGGTAGTACTGCTGAGAGTAGTAGGCGTCCGCGTTCACGGCCGCATGGTGGCCGTGCTGGAAGTCGTAGTGGAAGGATTGGTGGTGTAAGGGTGTGTATTGGTGATTGGCGGGGAAGTAGCTCGACGCGAACTCGGTCCCGGTGGCCGGGTAGGTGAGCGGCGACGACGACGAGTATGCGACCGACGAGTTGGCCACGGACTCCAGACAACCGAGCTGCATCAAACGATAACTGTTTGATCCGTCGTGACGTATCTGTGCACGAAAGAGAGAAAAATTAAAGAACGTATTAGACGTGCCAGTTAACTTGCGCTTACAGCTGCATTGTCGCCAAAAAACGTTGGCACGGGTGCGTAAAGCGGCGGAAAAATCAGTCTTGCCACACAACGTATACAACACACACACACACACACACACACACGCACCAGCTATAAAGTAAGTGTCTTTAGAGAAGTACCTGACGGCGTTGTCATTCTCCGTGTGCCTGGGAGGGAGCGCGTTAAAACAGCACTCAGCTGTAAAAGTGGCAGGACTTCCCCTCCTCTTTCTATCACTTGTCTGTCTATCGTTTACCTCTCTGTGTGTCTTTTTAAGAATGTAATTATTTTATCGTTCCAAAGCTATTAAATCACTCTAACTTTTAGCACCAGCCACAGGCGTCGTTTACATTTAACAGAAAGTATGTAAGTTAGGAGCTAATCTGTATATATGTCCTCTTTAAAAATCTGCAAAGCTTGCAACAGAACCAGAAAAAATAAACAATAATGGGGGAGTACTGCACATATTTCTGACACAAATCACAGTGAGCTCGTACACGATAATATATATAATAATTCTTTTACATGTCTTTAAGAGAAAAAATGCATGCCAGTAAACGAATTTTAATTTAAATGAATTAGAAATTAAAATACCTCCGCATCATGAACCAATCCCGGGAAGGTGGCTGACATTCTCGCGATCCAACAAACTCCTTGAATTATCCTCTCTTGCTGTCGAATTAAATACACTAAAGCAACAAAAAAAGAAAAATCCACTTGTGCAAAACGACTGCGTGGCCTCAGCGAGTTGGTAAACAGCGGCAGAATGAGCGAGCCTCTCCCCACTGCACCAGGCGGCTCCCTGGCCCGGATTATGTACTTGCCGGCTTTTTCTCCGGCTGATGTCGTAGGTCCCTTGGTAATATAGAAGTTTTGAAAATTAAGCATCAGCACTGAGGAATGGGAGGACAATAGAGAGAGAAGGAGCCTCATCCCTGGAGACACGGAATAAATATTGTATCTTCGCCTAATAAGGAGCCGAGTGCACTTTCAACATTTTTTGATGATTTTTCCATTTTTTTGAGGGCGGACAATTCTTTATGTTCGTTTGCGTTTACGTTTTAGCACACACCAAGACTCGTTTTACAAATTTTACTTCGATTTTAGGATTTTTATTTGCAGCAGAAATGTAAGTTTTGGTTTAAATTTGCCACTGACATTTAATGCACGAATAAACATTTTAGTGAATATGATGCTGTGATTGGATTTGCTTTAGAGTTTTCTTTCTTTTCTTTTTTCTTTTAGAACTCGCATCTGTTTAGCCAAAGTGCTGCTATTTTTAACAATATTTTGTTACAATTAACAATTTACAGTATTAGCACAAAATGTGTTACTTTATTTTTAACACTTGGTTTAGTCTACTTATTTTTTACAGTTGTGTTTATGTGATATATTTAATACACATGCTCTTTTTCCCAGAGTATTGCTGTTATTTAAAGAATGCCAACGATTTTTTTGCATCAGTAACATGCATTTACAACAATACTTCAGTATGCAATTAAACGACAGAACGTGACATTCTCACTTTTTGTCGTTTATTTAAAAGACATTTGAAAGTCTTGATTTATTTAGGCCGCAGTTTAACACAGTTAAAAGCTCTAATGATGTTTCTTTTGTTGTTTCAGAGCTGTTGTGTTTTTGAATGCATTTGAATGTAGGATTTAAGTTTGGGATATGGCCAAGTTTCCTTTATTTTGTTAAGTAGATTGACTTCTCTCTCTGCTCTGGTTTATCGGACTCTTTATGGCCGCTAAGTGGACCGTGTCAGAACCGCTTTTGTTGGGTCCCACTAACAGACAGGAAAACCGTTCATGTCCTTTTAGAACAGAATAGGGCTGCGACGCTCAAAACAAATACAGTTCGGTCAAATAAGCGCACACAGGAGCGTCTAACGGGGCATAATTTCCAAAAAACCACCGAGTCTACGGAAAAAAGAGAAGACTTTTGACATTGGTAGAAAGGTAATAATAGATAATATGGAAAATATTAATTATTATCATTGCAAAATTGTGTACGGCATTTTATTGTATATAAGCTTACATAATTTACATATATTTATTTTTGAAATGTTTTAAAAATGTTATTAAAAATGTTTTATATATCTGTATTTTGTGTGCGTGCGCGCTCGCGTGTGTGCGGCAATTAAGGAAATATCGTACAATCTGATCGCGGTTATTTTAGCCTGGTGCCAGTGTTTGCGCCGCCCCACACGGTGGTTTCGTTCTGATATGACTGAAAAATCTCACGTCCCTCTTATTTAACCCTGAATTACTGACATTAGCGCAAACACGCGCACTCGTGCACGAGCAGCGTCCGGTTTCTCACGTGAAAGGAGGATCCTCAGAAAGGCCGCACAATATTTTAAAGCGCAAAGTGCGAATTACAACCGCCTACAAAGAGTTCAAATCTATATAATATAATTAAGTATAAAATAATTGCAAAGTGATGCTCTCTGTGTACATACAATTGGATTTTATTTGTGAGCCACTTTTATTGACTTGTGTTTTACTGTTTATAAATAAATAATGACAGACCTTCACCTAGAAGCCAAGCCTCAGTTCTCAAAAGCAAATATGTTTAGCACTTATCCCTGAAAAACAAACCTGCAGGGTCAACATTGCCGTATTCCAAAACTTATTATAATAAAATGATTTTTAATAGTAGTATTATTGTTGTTGTTATTATTATTGTTATTATTTATAATAATAATAATAATAATAATAATATTAATAATAATAATAATACATGAGAACGAGCAGAAAAATTTTAGATGGAATTTTTTTAACAGTTGGTCTTATAAGAAATAAAAAGCTAGTTGTAATAACTAGACCATGTAAGCAATTTACTTGGTGGACAGACAGACAGACAGACAGACAGACAGATAGATAGACAGACAGACAGACAGATAGATAGATAGATAGATAGATAGATAGATAGATAGATAGATAGATAGATAGATAGATAGATAGATAGATAGATAGATATTGTTATTTGGGAGCGTAAAACGCGTGGAGCAGTTGACAACAACACCTCGCTGCCTGCCATATGTACCGTGTACCGGCCGGACTCGCTCCATCTGTCAGTCCGGCTCTCAGAGTCTGCTGCTGCTCCCCGTGACCGTCCCGAGGATTTCTAAATCCGCCACCAAGCTACAGCTAATCTCACAAGGAATAAAAATAACAGATGTAAACATGAAGTTGAGGAAAGGGGATTAATGCAAGAACTGGGTTTGATTGTGTTTAATTGATTGCGCAGTGGATTAAAACGCGTCACAGCGCATGAATGACAGCTGCTCGCAAATCATTTGTACTCGCTGTACATTACAGATCATGCAAAGCTACAACACTGTATCCACACCACGTTCAACTACTAAAACAAGTCAGCACATTACCTATTTGCACATCACCTGTGGCTTTTTTATTATCAACTGTAATTAACTGTCTAGTTTATGATACTTTATGAAGTTTATGAAGTTTTTCCATCTAAAATCCCATTATGTAAATTAAGCAGCCCTCAGTTTAAAAACTTATTTTGACCGTAATTGCTTGACACGGTTCAGGTTCTTTTGGTGAATCTCTTATAATGCCTTGGCTTTAATAGATGACTATTTGTATTTTGTGGACTTTTAATAATAAATAAGAAGTTAGTTTGGACCATGGGGCTGTGAACAGAATTCCTATAAAAGTTTTAATGATGTAGAAAAAACTAATGTGGTCACTGTAAGAGGTGAAGTCTTTAAAATGTACATAAACCTTTTATCTCCCCCAATAGACTGTTATGAAATATAAGCTTCCTAATTTGGAAGGAGACGTACTTTTTAAACAACATTCTTGATAAATAATAAAAAAAAAATGCTTTATTCCCTAAAAAATCCTGAATTCATGCCAAAAGTCTAGATTTCTTCAAGATTTAAGCGCTTGTCTTAAGGATGTTAAAATCTTTATAACGTTGCATATTTTCCCATCAAATCTATAAATAAAAAGAAAGACAGAAAACTAAATCAGTCATGTGCTCAAGTTTGTGTCATTTCCCACCATGCTAATTCACAAATAAAGTACATCATAAGTCAAGTTGCTACATTAATCTTGGGAGTTATAAGTTAACGATTGGTCCAGTCTTCGTTGGTCCTTTTCTTTCAGAAATATGTTTAGGGGGAAATAATGCATTTTAATATTTGCTACTAACATTTACTTTCCTTATATGGAACCATCAGTGAACCAGTTGTTTGTGAAACCAACTCATTTTTTATAATGTACAAGACAGCATTAAACCAGATAATGATATTCATGCAGAGTTACAATGAATTTTCAATAACAGCGATTTACAGCCACGACAAAGCTAAATTCAAGCAATTCAGGGTTAAAGTGCTCCTGATCAAGGATCCACCGTGGTAGTGCTGTGATTAAATCCTCAACTTTCATATCAATAGTCGAGGACCTTAAACACTTTGACACCACGTAACATTTTGATGGATAAATACCCAGTACCATTCCCAAGAGAAAATATTTGGATCACGTAATTATATATGGCAAAAATGTTCTTATATATGGTGTTTAGTCATTTTTTTGAAACCAATGAAAGGATTCAAGGAGATCTCAATCAGAAAATACTTTGCATGTAAGAATTAGCAACTTAGCTATCTAGGGTAAAAGCAATGATCTACTAAATTATACACATTGCAAACGATTTTAAATATAATACTAATAATAGAACTATAATAGAATTTTTTAAACGTATTAAAATTGCTAAGACACCGAAAATATTGAGCTAACACATATTCATTCATTGTCTGTTTTACCATCACTTCATCCTGATCAGGGTCGCGGTGGGTCTATTCATTTGGGCGAAAGACAAAACACCCAGTCAATCATTTACACACAGGGGGGAAAAAACGGAACACCAGGAGGAAACCAGATACAGGGAGAACATGCAAACTTCACACAGAAAGGACCTTGGCAGCCCGCCCGGGAATCAAACCCAGGCGTTTCTTACTGTGAGGCGACAGTGCCGCTGCGGAATGGAAGCTGTGGATATGGCTTAATAACCCTATTAACAGATTCTGCCCAACTAGTCAGTAGTATTAGCATATGTTATTATAATTTCTTTATCCTAAATTAACGTACAAAATGAAAACATCTAGGCCAAGAGTAAAACTTTCTAACATTGACAGACGAAGCAACATTGTAAATACTGCTTTAAAACTTACAGTAAAAATTAAGATTTTTAATGTCATTTAAACATTAAATATTATGTCTACAGTCCAAAGGTCTTAAGTCATACTGCTCGCAGTAACTCGTTTCTACCAGAGAGACCTTTTTCTGTACAAAGGTTACTGCATCTTAATAAACACCACAGGTTCAACACTTCATGTCATGCTTTTGATGATACATCCTGAACAGGGTGTCAGTCCATCATAGAGCATTACTTTCTTTATAGCCACTTAATGTTTATGGATTTTATTATCATAAATACAATTCACAGCATTTTACATTAATGAATATTAATAAAAAATATATTTTATGAGCAGTTTGTTTTCACCACAAATTAATTAGCACTTTGTAGCAAGACCGTTGTTGGCAGTTAAGCTTTAAGGTGTAAAAATAATAAATAATTTGTTATTAATTTGTTTTCTGCATGCATTTTAGTTCAGTTTTGACTTAGATTGTACTTCTTTTGAAATCTATAAATGGTTAATGAATCATTGGAGTAATTTAAGTACTACTTATTCTTTGTGAAGTGCACCTGCATGCACGGAAGATTTGGGAAACTTTCCACTTGATGATTATTTAACCAATTACTGACAGTGATGTTTAAGGTGTTTACTGGGTTTTAGTGCTTTTTAATAATTTCGTTTTTAAAACTTTATAGGAAACCTTTTCGTTTACTAGGTGAACTTCAAATCTATATATTTACTTCAGTAACTTCAGTAAAGTTCATATGTTTTAACATATGGTTTTTATATGCTTGTTAATACACTATGTGACCAGAGGTACGTGGACACCACTCCTAATTATTTTCAGGTGTTTCAGTCACAATCTTTGGTAATAGTCGTAAAAAATTGACTTCAATTTGATGGAAAATGTATTTTTGCGAGGTTAGAAACGACATACTTTAATGAGTTTGGTGTAATTTAACTATGATAAAACTTTTCTCAACAGTATACGTTTTCTAATTATATAGTTCATCATGATATGAAAGACATACACTAAATCAATGCTATACAGGTGGAACAAGAGCTCGACTGGTGCCGGCGGGATCGTTTAGGGCGCAAAATTACGTCTGTCCGTTTTTACCAACCCGAGACAAACAGAAGAAAGTGATATAACTGCTTCAGAATAACAATGACAAAATAGAGATAATCCTCATCATTGTGACCTACATACACACAGACAGGGTGTTTTTATGCTAATACGAATTGGAGGGGGGTCGTTACTTTAGGACAGCGTGGTTTTTAATATACGCTGGCTAAATTAATTCTTTAATTAATTTAACTTAATCACAGATAAGTGGTGCGTCTTCCCCAAATCAGGTCGTGATGGCCCGGTCATCCTGAAACAATGAGCCAAAGCCAGGAATACACCCTGTAAAGAAACCAGTCAAGTCAACGGGACACCACACATCCGTTCACTTACTCACGCCTATAACACTTTACAGCCAGTTCACATTTTCATGTTTTAGGATGAGGAAATGAGACTAGACAGAGAAAACAGACGACCATGAGAGAACATGAAAACATGCAACTTCCCACAGACCTTATGAAACCCAAGTCTCCAGGACCCATTGTGCTACCCGGCATGCACAAACGTGCTGCCCTAATTCACTAATTCATAATAAAATAACACTTATTACCAAGGTGTTGAACAATATTTACTAATAAAGAAATCTACATAGACATTTAATAAATAAATCAACTGTGTCGCATGTATATATTAGATCAGCACAACAATAATAAATGAACACATTCAGATTTGCTTCAAAATGTAGAATGTGGAATACCTTTTATATTACTGCAGTAGCACCTGAAGTGATGGACCCACATCTGGTAATTACTCGTATTTACATGTGAAGTGAATGTACTGTATGTGTAGTATGTATTGATAGGATTTAGTATTTACATTTACATTTTCGACATTTAGCAGACGCTCTTATTCAGAGTGACTTACAGAAGTGCCTCCACAGCTAGCCATTTAGGAGTAAAGGGTATAAAGACCAAGGCCTAGGGCAAAACGCATTAACAGTGTTGCATTCATAAACACATGTAATACTGTGAACACTTAAAAAGCTGCATTTAGTAATGCTTAAAAACAGAGTAACAGAACAATAATCAGGGGTATTACCCAAATCAACTGAACAAGCTTTTACAACAAGGAGTGCAAGGCCTGGAGGGCCAGTGTCCAGTCCAGTTTGCTAATTTCTTTACTTGAAAGACACCTTCAAGACACCTGTTTTATCTCATCACTTAACACTAACTCTTGATTGAATTTGCACTTGCTATTTCTTTGTCTTTGTTAGTCCCACTAAACACAATCTTGCTAGAAAAAAGTACAGGTGTTGTACACACACTGGACTTACATTCAGAATAAATGAACGATCTTTTAAAAATACTATGCAGTGTTTTTTCTCTGCAGCCAAAAAGCACAGATTAGCATCAGATCAGGTTTCTGCTGCCAAATATTGATCTATTGCTGATTTAAACTTGTCAGCGTTCATTTTATGTTCAACAAATTTGGTAAACATCAGAAAAGTAAAAAAGCTCTATGTGAACATATTTATTGGAGTTATAGTGTTAGTCCATATTTTACTGGCAAAACCTTTGTACATTAATCAGCACTGTCAAGCATAAACCAACCGTAGAAAAAAATCAGTAGAAACCAGTTGATGCTGGTCTGTACTTGATTTGGCTGTAAATACTCTATATATAAAGTAATCAATGGGTAATTTAGACTAAGGCAACGAGCAAAATGAACACTGTGAATTATACTGCACATTTTGTCAATCAGATCCTAAAGCCTTTTCTTCCTTCTGCCCTGCTCAGTCACTTAATTCAGAAGTGGTAAAATGAATTAAACAGCTTCATAATTCATTAAGAACAGGAGTGGGCGGTGCAGAAGAGTAAATAGCTGATTAAATGCCTCCTTTACCACAGAGAAGAACGTTTTCTATTAGCTGAGTGTTTTAATTGAACCGCAGTTAGGAAGTTGAACTCTGTTAGACACGAGCCAGCTGCGCAAAAACCAAACAGCTTATATAGGGGCGTTAATTAAAAAGGTCAATCTGCCCATCAGATAATGTAGGGCAACGGCAAAACACAAGCCATGTCTTCATTAATGCAAAGAGCTAGACATTTTTCAAAAATGTATATTTAACTGGCCTAGAAAGAGTAAATGAGGGCTACAAAACAATAAGGATTACTGTGCTTGGAGCGTTGGTTGTTGTGATCAACACAAGCAGGCATGGAATGATGTGAAAACTATTATTATTTTAGTACATTTTATGTATCTGTCAAAACCACAAATGTTACATAAACAGCAAATAAAACAGCATATTACTTTTGAACCGATGGTCCCAAAGTCCTAAAAGCAAGATTTTACCCAATACTGAGATGTTTTACAAAGACAAATACGATAAAAACACAAAATTGCACTCAAATTAAAATTTAACAACTTATCAACCCATCATTCTAAATTAATATTAAACTAAATTTAATATTCTTCAATTTAAAAATTCAAGGTTGCTTTAAATTGATCTAATTCAAATATAAATATCGGTTCTACATGAATAACACACATCACATTCCGCACTATTGTGACTTTTCTTACTTTTAGCAAACACTATGATGCTGTTAATTATTTGTATCATGTAAACTGATATTTAGATATTTGATTCAAGTAATGTAGAGATTGCTATTTCATTTGCTGATTAGCCTACTAATGTCGTCAGTGATCCTTAATTACAGAAACTTGCAACCAGTCTTTTGACTTTGTGATAGTAAATGCTTTCATGGCATTCGAAAAATTGTTGTTTGCTTAGATTCACATGTAAAAACTGCAGGTCATTATTAAAAAAAAATGCACATGTGCACCCTGCTCAACTAAACGTGTTTTTTACAGTGCAATAGTTACAGGTTATGTATCACGTTAGATGCAGTTTGAGATACAACCAGGAAATCATTTGTGTGTTGTTTACCTGTCATACCCAGCATTTTGGAATTTGATTTTCTACAAGCTAATGGTCAGGTGTACAAGTGCTTTTAGCCATACTGTGTAACATACAATGCTAAAGAATATGTGGTTTGGTGCCCAGTGCACATTGTTTCTGCCTCCTACCCAGGGTATTGAGACATTCATCCATTTAAGTTAAATTCAACTTCTCTTGAAAAAAATCCACCGACAATTGTAGAGTGCTGGGTAGTACAATTTTATGTAGTGAGTGGTGAATCAAGATGTGCTAGACTGTTTGATAAGTGCTTTAAGGTAGGTCTGAGCTAGTCTATTTTGGCCTTGTTGACTGGGATCATTGTTTTGAATTGAATGTGGGCAGCTACAGAAAACTTGTAAAGTGAGCGAAGCAGTGGGGTAATGTGGCACTTGTGTTCGAAAGCCAGGTATGTTCATAAATATAATAATAATACATTTTATTTATATAGCGCTTTTCAAGATACTCAAAGACGCTTGAATGAATATTGAATAAATATGTTTTAAACATTTTGTTTCATACTGTACTACTGTTTTACTGTACTACTGGTTAAACTGGACAGCTGGTGCAGGACTGTCAGATTATTAATGATTGTTTCGCCATAAAAACTAATCAATACCAATCCAATTAACTTAGCAGATACAGTACTGACAGATCTGACACAAATTAAATCCTTGTTCATAAAAATGTCATGGCTTTCTTTGGAGTTTACTGACCGGAAACATGATTATGTGATATGGGCATCATGTAGGTGTTTTCTTCACATGCATTAGTAGGAGTATATTTGTAAAATATGGGACCATATACACCTGACCGTGAGTTTGTAGGACATCCCATTTAAAAACCATGAACAATAATTAGTTGTCCCCAATGCCCTTTCCCTACCTTACAGCTCTTACTAGACTAGAAAGACTTATATTTTGAGTGTGTCTGTGTCAAAAAATAAATTATAAAAACACAGTACTGCCAAATGCTATAACTAAATTCAGTCTGGCTTTGCTGAATGTGACTAAATGTACTGTAAGCTACTGAAGAGTCAGTAGATTCAGTCTTAGATGAGCTGTTATTAATAAATTAGTTTATTTGATTATGAAAAGAAAATCAGTTTTTAATGCAGAACTAATGTGTTATTAGATTTACTGCTACCTAACTTCTAAAGTGCATAAATGTTTGTGTGTGTGTGTGTGAAAGTGTGTCTATGTCAGAGCCCCTCAGGCCTGTACCGGAGGGTGGGATTAGCTGTTATGTTCATTCAGCACAAAATGGATTTCGATATCAGACGAAACAGGGCAAGAGGTGTTTTGCCTTCAGTCTGGCTCTCATACTAACACGATCTGATTCTGTTTAACTCACAACCCGAACCAGAACTCTCTCTTCTTTATGCACACATACACTCGCTCTTTGATCGTCTAATTCCTTTGTAATCTGTTAAACGAGCTCACTTTGTTTATAGCTATAAGCTTAATCAGAGGCCAAAGCAGAGAGGAAAAGAAACTCAGCTACTAGTTGCACATCAGTTTCAGCCCAATAGATACAAGAGAAAGACTTACAGATAACTCAGGAGAATGAGACTGTACTGAGACTGTACTGAGGAGTGTTCCTTTTGTAAGGACAGCCAGCTTTACATTAACAACATTTACTACTGAGTTCCAGAGTGGTTCCAAATGCAACATTGATATGAGAACTGTTTATCAGAAGCTTTATGCATTGTGTTTCCATGGATTAAATGGTGTAAAACATAATATCATTGGACTAAAAAGCAAAGGAAACATTCTCCCAACAGTTGACTCACGAGTCACTATCTGACTAATCATTCTGCATTTGATAGGTGTAATTAAAGCACTATCTGCCCACAACTATAGTGCTACCTATAAAGTTTGGTGTATTTATTGTTTATCACCTATCACAGCTGGAACCTCTTCACACTAAACTTGTCAAACCATGACTTTATGGATTTTGCTGGTGGACTGGTGGACTGTCTGGACTTTCCTCCACAAAGTTTTAAGATTATTATTTTTTTAGAACAGTTTTTTATGTAAAACAGTTCCACATTTGGCGGTATATTATTTATTCTGGAATGACATGAAGTCTTGGAGGTGTTAAATACATGCTGCAGATTTAGACAATTTACAAACCTACTTTTTTGGATAATACAGTAAAGGAAAGTCACTGCCAACTCCCAACACACCTCATGCATTCTTACCAAGCTTCTTCTCTCAGCCGAGGCCAGGAGTGTGAACATTAAAAAGTGGAAATAACCTGTCACCTGATCAGCATTTCTCCCCAGGCCATAACTCTCATAAATGAGCAGATACCTCCTGAGAGTGCCCACACACTGGCACACAGTCATACACACAGCAGTGATATTTACAATGTGTACAAACACAGTGCCTACTGTATTAGATTTGTATTTGTTACAGGTCCCCACTATCAGACCTGGAAAAGAACAGTTCACATTCCTCCTTAAAAAGATTATACATTTCTAATTCTAATTTAGGTTTATAAGTAAGTAATGTGTTTATATTCATGCCATTATGACAATGCTTAGTTACAAATATACATAATTTAGTTCCATAGTTGTGAGGAGGTGAAGAGGAGGTATTCCTATTACCAGAGCTGACTCTGTCTAATAAGCTACACACTATACTGTAAGAAGAAATTGCAAAATCATGGACATTATGTTGTGCAAATCCTTCCCAGGAAGGTGGAGGTTATATTTGCAGTGTCTGTTATATCTGCACAATAAATAATCATGTTCTCCCTGTGTCCATGTGCTCTGGTTTTCTCCCACCAAATACGTGCAGTCATGTCAATTGGAGCTACTACAATTTGCCATGAGTGTGTGTGTGTGTGTGTGTGTGTGTGTGTGTGTGTGTGTGTGTGTGTGTGTGTGTGAGAATGAGAGCTGTTGTGAGGTCATATGTCCATAGGTTGAAGTCAAGGTGTAAATGGGTTAGGCAGCAGGGCAATAATAAAAAAGCAGTGAATAAAAGACACAGACATAGCCAACCATGCACCGCTGGGGATTTGAACCCTGGATCCCATTGGTATGGGGCTAGTATAAGTTACCATTTACCACTTACCATACCACATCACAAAGCACAGTGATGTAGAAGATTAATATCAAATTACAGAAAGTGCTGTAATTTTTCTTTTAAGGTAGTGCAACTAGTTAAGGTGGACAACGTCTTTGATATGTGTGTTGGATGGTTGTTTTACAAAATGTGTACAGGTACTTACATAATTTTTGTGATACTCTAATAACAGAGGGACAAATATTTTTACACTACTGTTTGTAAAATAGACATCATTTATCTGGTCAGTCTCAGCACATTTGGGAATGAGTGTTGCTCCTACATCACACACTGTTATGCATGTGTGCATGCAAAAACACACACGCATGCACACACTTGCACACACACACACACACACACACACACACACACACAGACACACACAGCCTCATGCTCATAAAACCATAATGACACTTTTCATCTGTCAATAATAATGATGGGTAATACCACAAACACATACCACGAACACAGTCTCAAAATACACAAAATAAACCCCTACACCACACACACAGCACTAACACACACCATAGAATCTCTCACCACAAACACACAGATAGACACAGGAAACCCTTTCAAAGGAGCAAGGGGAAATAAACAAAGGTGTGAACGCAAGCCTCTCTGTCTCCACTGGGAATTTTACTATTCTGCACTTCTCTGCTCCTCTCATCCCTCACTTCCCACAATCCTTTGTGCTAGGCATAAAGCTGCTGATTATGAAGCCCAGAGCAGCAAGACTCCCCTCACCTGTCAATCAAACTGTAACCTCCACACACAAACACACACACACACTTAAACACTCACACTGGCTGACAAATACTTTTACTGACTGTATATATAGTTACTATAGAAA
Source organism: Trichomycterus rosablanca (assembly GCF_030014385.1). Classification (NCBI taxonomy): domain Eukaryota; kingdom Metazoa; phylum Chordata; class Actinopteri; order Siluriformes; family Trichomycteridae; genus Trichomycterus; species Trichomycterus rosablanca. The sequence continues at coordinate 8,094,891 of NC_085996.1, read as the reverse complement.
CACAAGAATCTACACAGTAATAGTCTCACACACTCTTGCATCATCTGAGATCAGATTTCGCATTGCTCTTGATCTCTCTTTTTTCACTCAGATCAGACTTTAGATGCCAGATCCAGGTCTGCAGACTTCCTGGGGTCATGGGTTCAGTGAGGGGTTTTTACCATACCTGGCCCTCCTCTCACTATTTTTACTATGTCCTTTAGCAAGGCATTTAACTCAAGCTTCCACCAGGAGTGCCACATCGGGCACACCTCCAGCTAACAGAGAATGTTATGAGGTTCATTGAGAACATTCTTCCTTCATTCATTTATTTCTTTTTAATACCTGCTTTTCCTCGTCATGGTGGTACTAGTGGCATAACTATTATCTTATGGCTTCCAGTGCAAAACAATTATTGGGGCCTTATGGGTGTCCATATGCATATGTACTAATATATGGGGCCCAATGAACATTAAGAGACTCAATTGCCCTGCTTTTGTATGTTAAGGGCCCCAACACGGTTGAACCCTATTTTCTGCCAGTAGTTTGACCCTGGACAAGGTGCCAATCAAGTGCAAGTTCATACACTCTTAGTCATTCTCTCACCCACAACTAGGGGCAACCTGGAGTCTTCCTACCTGCATGATTTCAGAAGGGTAAGAATAAAACACTATTTCTTTGCACAGTGTCACCTGTGTTCCAGCAACTTCTAATTTATGGTACGCTATAAATTAGTCTGGGTTGGTTGAATGGGTTTTGGATGCTGGCCAAGCATATTCTAGATGGTCAGTCTAGGAGACAAGCTTGACAACCAGCTAGACCAGATTTTTCCACACTGGAAGACCAACAAAACCAGCCCAAACCAATTAAAAACCTATATTCTTAAAGCAGAATGTATGACTTGATCTTGCCAAGAAAATTTAATTACACTGTACATGGAATGTGTATGTTAACCCTTTGATGCACAAGCTAAGCAAACCCCTTCTAATGCACAACATGGGTCAAAAATGACCCATATTCATCCATTCAAGAATATTTTCATATGCACATTTGTCAGTTATTCATGTATTTGCTGTCTTAGCTAATAAAAGCTATCTATACTAGAATATGTAAACAGCCAGCAAGCAAATAGTATTGGACATATTCAAGATTCAAGAGCCTAATCTTTGGATGTCTTTCAAAAGATCAGTAAATATGTTTTTGACTACAAACACTTACAAATGTCAGTAGTTTCTGTCAAATTCCATAGTAAATACATAAGGGTCATTTTTGACCCATGTTGTGCATTAGAAGGGTAGTGATACAAAAATGAAATAAAACTGAAATAAGGATTTGTCATGATCAAAAACAAGTTAATTAAAAAATTCATGGAAGCTTGAATGACGAAATTAATTTATTGCAAAGATATAGAAAATAAAAACTCAGTTGGGTCACTTTTGACCCAGGTTGTGCATCAAAGGGTTAATACAATCAAATTACATTGAAATGTATGATGCTATGTTGTAAAACTTGCCACCTGAACAGACCAGGATGGATTTGTGTTCAGTTATTGTGTAATTGCATGCTGTGGTAAGACAAAAGAGCAGAACGACTTGAGCTTTATCTAATAACAATTTAAATGATTAGACTTTTATATCCTTAAAAAAGTAAGACCTGAATGTTGGTGGTTATATAATTTATTCTGAGCTCCTCACTCCACATGTCTCAAAGTGGAAGACGGCCTTTTTACCCAAGGTTTATGGGTAGCCCGTGTAGATGTTTCCATAGAAACGACTCTGTCCTGCAGCCTAGGTAATCCACATGAGCAGTGCGGTCCAGTGTATATGTGTGTGTGTGTGTGTGTGTGTGTGTGTGTGTGTGTGTGTGTGTGTGTGTGTGACATAGTGCAGATGGGTAAATGTCGAGAGGAGTGGGACTCTGACCTGCCAAACAGTGATTAGTATTCATTTAGCGTCTTCATCAGTTGTCAGTACACAGAGACATAATGGAGTAAACAAAAGTTTAACTGAAAATAAGTAAAATTCACCCGTTTTTATAATGCACATTTATTACTCAACCTATACAATAATCAAACTCTTATATAATATATAAACTCTTATAAAAACTCTCATCAAAAATAAAAACAATTTATTTGACATTTTGAGCATTCTACAAGGCCTGTATTTAACAATATGACTACTTTAAAAAGTCTATAACAAAAGCTAATTTCGGTTCTATATGAAATGTACAATAATTAACAATAAATTTCCATAAGATCTATATTAACAGTATGAATTCTCTATGTGGCATGTTCACTTATATTTAAGGCTTGTGTTGTTCAGCAATATAAGCTCTTAATAAAGCCTATATGCAGCAGAAGAATTCTTTATAAGGTCTGTATTCAACGGGCCTATAAGGTCTGTACTAATATGTTTATTGCCCCCTCCCCCAGTCATTATTATAAAAAATATATTAAAAATATATATGGCCAATATTTAACACCAAAGACTCCTTTTTTTATTTATGAGTTTATATAACACCTATATTAAACTTTTTTTTTCAATAATCATCATATTAGCACTAATAATTCTCTATAACTTCCATGTTCAACAGTATGAATTTCATATAGGGCCAAACCTAACAACATTAAGTCTCCAAATAAAAGGTATGCAACAGAATTCTCTTTATGGTAAATATTTAATTGCATGAATTCTTTGTAAGCTCAGTATTGACAATATTTATTCTTAACACTTATTTAAGGAATCACACATGGAGGTGAATGGAAGATGATATGGAATATAAATATATTTAAAGTAAACAATAATTGATAGTCCTTAATTACATTGTGGAATTTACCAGTGAGACTTTGAGAAGATTAGAATAACCAATATTAATAAAGAATCAACAATTTTTAACAATATAAATGTTCAATGTTTAAATATTAATTATTTTTAAAAATCAGCTATAACAACAGCCAATCTTCTGAGGAGGCTTCTCAGATTTTAAAGTATGCCTGTGGCAATTTGTGCCCATTCAGTCAAAAGTGCATTTGTATGGCTGGGCACTGATGTTGGTCAAGAAAACCTCAGTTGATGTTCCAGTTCATTCCAAAGCTGTTCAGTGGTGCTGAGGTCAGGGCTCTGTGCAGGACACTGAAGTTTCTTTAAACCGAGATTTTCTTATTGTATTTATACAGCTTGCTTTGTGCACAGGGTCAGGGTCATGCTGGTACAGGAAAGGGCCTTCCCTAAACAAGTGCTGCAAAGTTGGAAGTTGGAATCCTTGTGTAATGACTAACGTTGATCACTTTATTGCTAAGTTAACTGACCAGTCATCACTTTTCCAGGCTTTAGTTAACACCAGTCCCATGCTGGCCGTTATGTGCTCCCTGAACCCAGCCCGGTGGGCCGCACTTTGACGGACAGCTGTGTGGTTCTGGCCCAACTCCAGCCGTGCGGATTACTCATGCAACTAATCTCCCATGATGCCCTGCGGCCAAGCCGGGGCCTGCTGCGCCTCTGCTCTTCATTAATATGCATGAGCATGCTAATGAGCTGCAAAGCGCACAGGTGAGCTAGCTCAAAGAATCCGACAGAACAGAGGAGCCTAATTATCATAATTACCAACCCACATGCATAGGGGCCAAATATCATAATGACAGGGAGTACGCTAACCTGCACTCGTCTAACCTGCACTCATCCTAATTATACACAGTATGCTAATGCTACTTTTGCAATCACTCTGAAAAATGCCGTCTGATGAAAACTTCACAACACTGTTCGATGCTGTAAGATAATCTGTGTTGTATTTTGGGTAAGCACACCTGCCGTGCAACACACACATTTCCACACACTCTGTCAGCCTAACATGCTTCCTGTGCTCTCTATTAGCAAAAGAAATAAGGCATAGACAAGCTCAACAATGCAGTACGCACATACAAACACAGATTTGTTGAAATGAGCTTATGCAAGGTGACAGATTCTCTCTCCGCATGCTCTCCCTGCGCAGACACACTTCAAACACACACTTGTTGTGTTGCGGCATGATAAATAGCAGCAGCTGTGGATGGATGCGCCGCTTGACACTGCACAAGCTCCTCACGAGGCCTGAAGCCTCTGAACTAGTGCAAAGTGGAGCTAACATGCTAATTGAGTGTCGCAGGTGAGGCAGAGACTGTATGTGTGATACAAATTGGCAAACAGACAAAAAGCAATGTGCTTGTCTCATTTTGTGGACATACACTTGTAATGGACATGCTTTTCTGTAATTCTTCTTTTTCTTTGGCTGATTGATCAAAACACATCATTCTTTTTAAGGTGATGCTGGCATTTGAACATTTCATCCTTTCTCATCCAAAAATACTTCAGGTCAGTGTGGCAGATTGTAGCCTAGCAGTTTGTTTGTTTGTTTTTTTATTAGGATTTTAACATGTTTCACACTTTTGATTACATTCATGACAGGAACAGTAGTTACTCATTGCACAAGGTTCATCAGTTCACAAGGTTATATCTAACACAGTCATGGACAATTTTGCATCTCCAATTCACCTCACTTGTACGTCTTTGGACTGTGGGAGGAAACCGGAGCACCCGGAGTAAACCGATGTGGACACGGGGAGAACATGCAAACTCCACACAGAAAAGACCCGGACCTCCCCACCTGGGGATCGACCCAGGACCTTCTTGCTGTGAGGTTGCTGGTTCAAATCACACCACTGCCAGGTTGCCACAGTTGGGTCCGTAACCCTCAATTGCTTGGACTGTATACTGTAAGTTGCTTTGGATGAGAGTGTCTGCTAAATGCCAAAAATGTGAGTGCTTAGTAACTCAGATTCTTTCATCTGACCACACAACTTTTTTGTGTCATGTGATCAGCAACAAACTTGACCGGAGCTTTTAGGTGCCAGCTCTAGAGCAGAGGCTTCTTTCTTGCGCAGCCTTCAAGCCCATAGAGATGTAAAGCTTGCTTGACTGTTGACATTAACACTCATTTTGCAACAGCTTATAATTTAAATTTTCAATTAAGACATTTTGAAGACACTTTTATCCAAAGCAACTTACAATTGTGACTAAACACAGTGCAAGTTATTCTGTTTTAACCATTACTAGTACTGCTGGATGGAACTGCTGAACTATCAGTGACCCTTATTAATGACAGTGTTTGGTGGACCTTTAGGCCCATTTTGACCAATCAGCATTAGCTGGCAGCTTGGGGGTTTCTTCTTGATCTTGGCAAAGAGCACTGTGCTTTGTGAGGTCCATTTAAAGATTTTAGAGTGTCCTATTGTAATGCTTTTGTGTTTGTCTAATGAGTGCAGTCAAACTAGCCCTATTTATATGGACACTGAAATACAATAAAGTGTTCAGTAATTATGAGACTACAAGGGAAGAAATGTGAACTCTGAGAATGTTGAGCTGGAGTTTGGGGTGGCTCCCTCTTTGTTCTGAACCCCCTTAATCCAGCAGATCGTGTCATATTTTTTAGAAAATGCACAATAAACTCAAAAAGAACTAAGATTTGTTTAAAAAAGAACCAACAGAACAAACACACCAACAAACAACTAGTATGCCTTTCAATTTTTCAGTCATAAAATAATTGAAGAAATGATTGAAATGCCAACACTGCCCTGACATACATGTCCCTTACAAGTGTATGTAAACCTTAACCACAACTATATATCTACACACAGTTCAGTCCTGATTGCATTTATTCTCACTGCTTTAAACAGGTTTGGTAGACAGGGTGAAAAATAGAAAGCGTGTTCACAATGGCAGAACTGATGTATTAAGAAGAATCCTCCACACTTCATGTTTTCAAATGCCACCTTGTTCTTAGCCTCAGAACATGTCTGTGTCTAAGCAAAGCCAAGCATCGCTGCTAGTTAGAGCAAAAGCAAAACACATTTAGAAACACACACTGATATTGAAGTTTCACTGTGCAGGATAAGATGAGGAAAGTGCATGAGAGGAGGAAGCATGGGAGGAAGAGGAGGAGGAAGGCATTCCCTGGAGGTTCCCCTCCATTAATTGTGAAGTGAAGGTGCCCTCAGGGCAACACAAGGGAACGGCATTAAACCAGCCGGCAGCCAGGCACACACATACACACACACATGCACACACATACACACTTATGCACAACAACACACAGGCACTCAGCATCTCTCCATCCGACACATGCTTGGCTATTCTTTTCTTTACCCGCATAACCGCACAATGTGCACCACAACACAACAAACGTCATCAGTACACACCCATGCCTCATTTGCGCCCTGTCATACTAATTTATATAGTCACATTAATATTGTGATGTACTGATGTGGTACATTTTTAAATTTCGAACCTTCCACAGTACAGTGACTACTTCTTCGTGCCTGAGACAGAGACAATTCCCCCACTAGAGGGAGCACTATGAATGTAGTTTTGACCTTCTGTCTCTATACTATTGAAAATTCAGTACCAGCATATGCTGTTGACATGTACACTATATGGCCAAAATGTATGTACGTGGACACCCTACTAATTATTGTGGTCAGCTGTTTCAGCCACACGCATTGCTAGTAGGTGCATAAAATCAATAATGTTAAATAAGATTAAAAACTGATATGTTTCCAACTTTGTGGCAACAGTCTACCAAAGGTCTTTTCCTGTTTCATAATCCATCAGGTCAATGAGACAACCTAATGTGTTTGGTGTGGAGGAACTCCAGTGGCCTGCACATTCAACGACTGCACAAAATTAAAACATTGACCATCAGCCCGACCTTCTCATCCAACATTCATTACAAATGCTCTTTTACTAAAGAGGCACAAGCACCATTATACACACTCTAAGATCTTTTGAAAAGCTGTTTCTAAAGAGTGGAGGCTATAATAGCCTTAAGTAGTGTGTAAACTCTAAATGAATGCCCATGAATTTAAAACGGAATGTCCAGCAAGCTCATGGTAAGGTGTCCACATACTTAGTCATAAGCAGAATATTATAGCAGTCTTTCATTGACTGTTACAACAGTTATTTTCTATATATATTTTTAATTTTGTACTAAATTATTGGAACACATACTTCTTTGTCCAAAAATCGGGATATTGTGCATCTCTGTGTCTGGATAGTAGAAGTTATTAAAAAACCACTACAAAACAGATCCATAAGTTCATGAGCATTGCTTTCGACCTGAGCGGGCATCTAGACGTGCCTGTGGGAGGTTTTCATTACTGCTGCCTGTTCAAGTGATTGATGATTCACAGAAAGCATGACGTAACTGTCAGTATAAAATACGGCTCTCTGTGGGAATTTACTGCTGACAGGTGAAAAGAAGCGGCCAGTGACTACACGTGCGGAAGTCTGCTGCTCTCTTTGACCAGCACAGTGGTTGTGCATACAACAACAAAAATTGTAATAGGCCATTAAACAAGACTAGATAGATTATTTTTTTTATGTCTCATCATGACATCTCATCTCCTAATGCCGAAATGTGCCACCATCAAGCCAAAATGTTATACAATATGTTTCTCGATTTGGTCCCAGAACCAACACCAGCACAATCCAGTACTACAACTGAAAAACACTAACACACACACACACACACACACACACATTTGCACCAGCACATGGTTCCCCGATGGGTTTTGTTTTGTATACGCTGTAGCTGTTCCTTCATGTTCCTCACTTGGTACGATTTCACCATTCTGACAGGACGGCCTTTAGGCATCTGCTCTGCCCCAGGACATACACACACAATGCTTTTATGTTAAATGTCCATAATGTGCTTTATTTCGATTATGGCCTTTGTGGATCCAGAGTCATCTCAAAACTTGACTACAAGATGGACACACCTGCTGGACCGGGCACCAGTCCATTACAGCACATCATACACTTACCTGTTAATTCACCCACATCAGGAGGAACTTAGAGTGGCTAGTTTACATTTTGCATGTTTCGAGAGGTGGAAGAAAACCCATACAGTGAAGAACATGTCTTCACACAGACATCATCACCGAAACAAGCATCTGTACCACACCCACAAAATGCTATTGACAGTAATGGTATGCACATGGCATGTGAGCATGTGTGAGTGAAAGAATGACTGGAAATGATGAATGTATGTGTGACTGACATCGTCTGTCAGTATGTAGTGAAATGTGTGTGTGTGTGTGTGTGTGTTTGTGTGTGTCCTTGTGGCTTAACCCAACTTCCCTTGGCTGATGGGTATAATGTGGGTTGCCGGGGGTGACAGCAAAATGAAAGGTGCCTAATAAAGCACTTAGCATAGAAAGGCCCCGCCCGCCTTGCGGCAAATCTGATTGGCTGTTGAAAGGCCTAACGCAAGTCGAGTGGTCTTTTGTTGCTCCGCAATGAGCCCTGAGGCGACGCCCCAACCATGACCCTTCCCTTCTCATCACCACGAATACAATGTGACAACTAGATGGGTTGAAAAAAGAGAGAAGGGATCTCTCCTAAGGAACTGGATCATGTCCAGTCCGTGTGAATGAATGAATTACCTCAACCCTTACTTAAACACCTTTGTACCTTTATCATTACTTATCTATCTAGCTCTTTTAGCAATTTATTTCACACTGATTGGATGAATATATAGATGGATTGATGAAAGGATGGACAGACAAACAGGCATGCAAGCAGGTAGATGGATAAATGGATGATGGATAGTTAATGATTGGATGGATGGATGGACGGACGGACGGACGGATGGACATACATACAGTGTATCACAAAAGTGAGTACACCCCTCACATTTCTGCAAATATTTCATTATATCTTTTCATGGGACAACACTATAGAAGTAAAACTTGGATATAACTTAGAGTAGTCAGTGTACAGCTTGTATAGCAGTGTAGATTTACTGTCTTCTGAAAATAACTCAACACACAGCCATTAATGTCTAAATAGCTGGCAACATAAGTGAGTACACCCCACAGTGAACATGTCCAAATTGTGCCCAAAGTGTCAATATTTTGTGTGACCACCATTATTATCCAGCACTGCCTTAACCCTCTTGGGCATGGAATTCACCAGAGCTGCACAGGTTGCTACTGGAATCCTCTTCCACTCCTCCATGATGACATCACGGAGCTGGTGGATGTTAGACACCTTGAACTCCTCCACCTTCCACTTGAGGATGCGCCACAGGTGCTCAATTGGGTTTAGTCCATCACCTTTACCTTCAGCTTCCTCAGCAAGGCAGTTGTCATCTTGGAGGTTGTGTTTGGGGTCGTTATCCTGTTGGAAAACTGTTTTCGAAGGGAGGGGATCATGCTCTGTTTCAGAATGTCACAGTACATGTTGGAATTCATGTTTCCCTCAATGAACTGCAGCTCCCCAGTGCCAGCAACACTCATGCAGCCCAAGACCATGATGCTACCACCACCATGCTTGACTGTAGGCAAGATACAGTTGTCTCGGTACTTCTCACCAGGGCGCCGCCACACATGCTGGACACCATCTGAGCCAAACAAGTTTATCTTGGTCTCGTCAGACCACAGGGCATTCCAGTAATCCATGTTCTTGGACTGCTTGTCTTCAGCAAACTGTTTGCGGGCTTTCTTGTGCGTCAGCTTCCTTCTGGGATGACGACCATGCAGACCGAGTTGATGCAGTGTGCGGCGTATGGTCTGAGCACTGACAGGCTGACCTCCCACGTCTTCAACCTCTGCAGCAATGCTGGCAGCACTCATGTGTCTATTTTTTAAAGCCAACCTCTGGATATGACGCCGAACACGTGGACTCAACTTCTTTGGTCGACCCTGGCGAAGCCTGTTCCGAGTGGAACCTGTCCTGGAAAACCGCTGTATGACCTTGGCCACCATGCTGTAGCTCAGTTTCAGGGTGTTAGCAATCTTCTTATAGCCCAGGCCATCTTTGTGGAGAGCAACAATTCTATTTCTTACATCCTCAGAGAGTTCTTTGCCATGAGGTGCCATGTTGAATATCCAGTGGCCAGTATGAGAGAATTGTACCCAAAACACCAAATTTAACAGCCCTGCTCCCCATTTACACCTGGGACCTTGACACATGACACCAGGGAGGGACAACGACACATTTGGGCACAATTTGGACATGTTCACTGTGGGGTGTACTCACTTATGTTGCCAGCTATTTAGACATTAATGGCTGTGTGTTGAGTTATTTTCAGAAGACAGTAAATCTACACTGCTATACAAGCTGTACACTGACTACTCTAAGTTATATCCAAGTTTCATGTCTATAGTGTTGTCCCATGAAAAGATATAATGAAATATTTGCAGAAATGTGAGGGGTGTACTCACTTTTGTGATACACTGTATATACAGACAGACAGATAGATCTATCCTTAGTAATGTTGCAGGGCAGAGAAGTGGAAAATTGAAGTCATTGAGCGATGGAGAAACGACTCTGATGAAAAGACCAGAGGAGCAGAGGACAGTAAAAGCAAACTGAATGGTGCACTCTGTCACCCGAGACATTCAGTATTACACTCATTTATCTGAGAAAGGGTGAGAGAGACGCCCGTTTTACGGTTATTGCAAAGGACGCTCAAAATGCTTTCAGATTCTTCGCAAACAATTACACACACACACACAGATGGAAGGTTATCTGTTTGTGTCTTTCTCTGAGATCCATCTTCATGATTGATGCTTATTTGTTTATCTCCACAACTCTTTATAGTAGGTAAAATAAATGAAGTCAAAGCGGAGTTATGTCTTACCACACACACACACACACACACACACACACACACACACACACACTTTTTTTCTATTTGACCAGAAAACCTTTGACACCAGGACCCTGGATAAGTGCATTTTCTATCAACCACTATTGCAGTATCCTGAAGCTCTATTACCAGCATGTAAAGTAATAGTTCTAATATTAAAGGTTCTAGTTGCAGTATCAAATATTGTAGCTGTAGTACTAAAGGTTGTGGGTTCAGAACTAAAGGTTTGTTTTAAGCACCAGTAGTTCCATGTTCATTATCAAAGTTTACATTATCCCAGATATTTAACAGAGACCTTTAACCAAATCAACTTAGAAAGGTGACAGAACACAATGCAGGTATTTGAGGGTTAGGGGCCCTAAACACAGGCCCACGGTTTTAACCTGGCAGCAGGGCTTGAACCAGCAACCTTTCAGTTAATAGTCCAGTACCTTCAACACTGAGCTTACACTTAAATAATGTTACTTATTATAGGTAACAGTTTCAGCACTAACTCGTACAGTTCAAGTACTTATATTAAAGTTAAGTTAGTGATATATAGCACTTAAAGATTCAAAAAACAAAAGTGGTATTTACGCAGAACCCAAACTCACACTCAACAACGTTTGATTCCACCAAGTTTGATTCCACCACCCCCACCCCGTCATCTAAAGGTTAAGCTTGATAAACTAGAAGCAAAATAAAATGGTCACAAATTAAAAGTGGTTAAAAGTAGTTTTGCTGAACATGATGCCTGACCAGGTTACTTAAGTTAATTAAGCATGTGGATATTGATGCCCTCAGCCACTTTTGTTTATACCTGAGTAAAAGAATCTCGCTAGCACTTTTATCTTTGCCATCACCAATACACAGACTCAGAGAACAGGGGGAATGCAGCCATAAATTAAACATTAGGACCTCAGTGTCCTTCCTCTCTGGACTGATCCATATCTTCTGCAGTGCTCATCCTTTTTTATCAGCTGGGCTGCAACAGGTCCCAACAGTGGATGAAAGCCAGTTTCACAAGCTGCACAATGGTCCAAAGTAAAGGAGGGCAGACAAACCCCTGCTACAGACTATATCAGTTTTATTTACTTCATGCTAATGTGCAATATGGAATAACAAAAGAAATGAGAAAGGGGGGAATATTTATATACAGATGTCTACAGAGTGTGTTTTGGGATGTTTTGCTGCTTTAGGGCCATAACTAACAAAACCATAAGTTCTGCTCTCTACTAAAAACACATCAGTCGATGATTTATGCAACAAGACAACAATCCAAAGCACAATTCTTTACTGATGTGAAAGACAGATCTTTATTTATTGAAAGCATTTGGTTGCTGTTGTTGCTGTGAAGGGTCAGACAAGTAGTAGGAAGATAATTTAAGTGATATAGGTATTGCATAATCTTTTCCTTTAATAAATACAACATTTTGCTTTATATTATATTATGTATTAGGATCTGTAACTATTTAGCATAACCATTTAAAATGAAAAATAAGAGGGAACAAACACTTTTACCAACCCTGTAGTTAAAGTGATAGTGTTCTGAAGTGATAGGCAGTCGTAGCCTAGTGGTTAAGGTGCTGGACTAGTAATCGAAAGGTTGCTGGTTAAAGCCCCACCACTGCCAGGATGCCACTGTTGGGCCCTTGAGCAAGGCCTCTAACCCTCAATCGCCTAGACAATATAGTGTCACAGTCGCTTTGGATAAAAACATCTGCTAAATGTAAAAAATTTAATGTAAATGTTTTAATTGTGTGACTAAAACATAGATGTAACAAACTCATCTCCATGAATGAAGAGATGAAAATGATGTGCAGATGCTGCTTTTTGTCAAAAACCAGAATTTGAAAGAAGCTCAGAGAGAGGACGATAAAGATTAAAAAAATGATAGTGTAAAATTTTAATCTGTAGCTATGTTTGGAGTTTGGAGACATAGTGTGTGTGGGGCGGGGTGTTATGGGGTGAAGATGCTCTTATAGGAGAAAGCAGTTCTAGCAAATGGGACGAAAATAACCGTTAGTGACAGCTTCTGCTCAGCAAATGATTTTTAAAACACACAGCTTGTATCTTTCTCCTTACTTGCATTTGGGCCATCACAATTTAATTGCCTCTGCATAATCAATCCCAGCATGCATTGCAAGGCTCATGTGGACCCAACACACCCTCTTACATCGGCCTGGTTTACCTCACTGACCATTATTTTATTCTGAAAGGTTTTTTTCCTTTCCCACTGTGGATGTGTTCATCTTCTTATTGCACTTGTGGCCTCTGCTTGCACAACATTCAGGCGTGATGAAAGGAGAGCAGGCAAGCACAGACCCCGCCCTACATTAATTATTATTATTATTAGTTGTATTATTGCTTTTGTTGTTGTTTTTATTATTATTATAGTAGTAGTCATTGTTGTAATAGTTTTTGCGGTAGTAGTTGTTGTAGTACTACTGTTGTAAAACATCAGACCCTATTTCCTTTTTGGTAATGATCAAAAATGTATATTTCATTACAGGAAAAATAAACAATTAAAAAGTAAATTGACATGAATTTTCTAGGTAATAGAATCCATACATTATTGAATAATTTAACATTATTTTAACACCCTTACTGTGACAAATGCCATATGGAAGGAATATTTATGATGGTTCTAAGGGCCTGTAACTTAAAAGGACCTTAAAAATATTAGAACATCAATACATTTTTAAACTAGCATTATTAATACATTATTTACTCAGACACTTATTTATTTTTTGTTTGACAAGAAGTACATATTCATAGAACCTCTGTAACACCTCCCCCCCCCCCCCCCCCTTCTATATGCATGAAATGGTTCGGCCCATTCTCATATTAACAATGTCATTCCAATATTCAAACATGACAGTGGTAGTATCTTGGTGTGAGGTACATTTGCTGTTTTAGAACCAAGACAATTTGCATTTATCAATAGAACAATTCTGAGAATAATGTAAGCTCTTTCCATGAGCTAAAGAATGAGATGTTAAATGATCCGATTTTAGAGTTTTAGAGTGGCCTCCTCAACAGTTCAGTTTTGAACCCAGTAGAGATGAAACAGTCAAATAAGCAGTGTCTGATTTTACACTTCTTCCATGGGGTTGTAATATAAACACTGTTTAGTTGCATTCACTGCTGTTAAGAGAGGTGCAACCAGTTCATTAAAGAGGGCAGTTACTTTTTCACAAGAGTTACATTTCACTCCCTTTACACAACAAGACTGAATTTGAACTTAATTCAATACTGGATTTAATACTTCAAACAGCAATCACAACCGTAATTAGTGCCACACTTGTTAAAGCAAGGCTGTCTGTTACTCAGAAACATCCCTAGTCAAAACTAGATTATCCAAAAGGAATAATCCTGTCAGGCAGCACTGAGGATTCTGGGTAATCCATAATCATACTTAGCCAATAAGCAGCAGCAGAATAGAGAAACCGATTCATTGCGAGCACCAATTCGTTTAATTCGTTTAAACGAATCAGTTGAGTCAGTTCACAAAAACAAATGAATCAAAATGTTTGTATCATTCACTGAATGTTCATTTTTGAATAACAGCATTATATTATTAATATTAATACTAATATTAAATATTATAGTATAGTATTGAATCCTATAATGCTCTTTAACCAAAATTCAATGAAAACGATGATTTATAATCACCCACTCGTTCACTCATTCATTCACATACTTGTTCATTCACTCACTCATTTACTGTTGTTCTGATGTAAGTAAATGTTGGATTCCTGCCGAGAGCATAAGATGAAAAAAACAAAGAGCATGACTGCAGGTATCAGGTGGGAAGAATTACCCCTCGGCCTCTAATTGAGGCCCCTGAGTGTGTATGTGTGTGTGTGCGCATGTGTAGTTGACCCACTGCTCTTTGCCTCAGGCACTGACTGACCCGGTCTGCCCCGGCCCCTCCCTCTCATTAACACACTAATCCTGTCGCAGCACCACATGGCCCACTGACCCCCCCCCCCACACACACACACACACTTTACAATAAGCAAAATAAATAGATAGCTTAGTAAAAATAATTAATAAAACCACAATATTGTTTATGACAATGTGGAAAATGGTTCTACTTTCTTTACTTAGTTCCTTAAAAACACCCCAACCCCTGGACTTTGTAAAACTATGACTCATAGCTTATCACACTCTCACTCCTTCAGTAAATACCACATAAGAAAGAAAATCATAAAATCAAGAAATCAAATCATAAGTAACCCCCCCCCCCCCCCCATTTTGATGTAACTTACACAACATGATGAAGACATTTAGCGTGTGTGTGTGTAGAAGTGAGTTGTGCTCTTTTACACTTTTCATGAGGAAGTGTCTCAGACTTCTAAAGAGGTTCAGCAAATCTATTACCAACAGCAGTAACCAGCAACAGATTGTCTTCGACCTCTTAATGAATTATCTGTGTGTTTGTGTGTGTGTGTGTGTGTGTGTGTGTCAGGAAGGGTATCACTATCATGCTTCTTGGGTTTTAATATTCTTGCTTGCAGGCATGCCACAGCCTGGTGTGTCTCAGGCCCATATATATTAATAGCTTCATCTCCACGGCCAGAGAAAGCAAATAAAACACAAATGAAAGAATCCTCATGCATATCAAGCACACACATGCACACACACACACAAACACTCCCACACATCATTTAAAAACCATGAGCAGTAATAAGGATGTTCTGCCTCCTTCTTTTACAACTACAGTAGCATCCTTTTGGGAAGGTTTTCCAGAACATATTGAAAAGTGTATTTGAGTATTTGTGACCATCTAGTCAAAAGAGCATTTGTAAAGTTGGACAAGAAGACCTGGCTTGTAGTCAACATTCTGATTCATCTTACATTTTCTGCATTTAGCAGATGCTCTTTAACCAAAGTGACTGTTCTTTGGCTGTCTACTGTCTAAACAATTGAAGGTTAAGGGCCTTGCTTAAGGACCCAACAGTGGCAACTTGGCAGTGGTGAAGCTTGAACCAGAGACCTTTTGATTACTAGTCCAGGACATCACCAGCTAGTCCACAACTGCCCTGCATCCTAACAGAATTTAACAAGGTTAAGCTGTTGGGACTGTCTGTAGGACACTTGCTTTCCTTCACACCAAACTCATCAAACTACTTTGCTTTGTGCACAGGGGCGCGATTTTGCAAAGGCAGCACAAGGCCGTCCCCAAACTGTTGCCCCAAATTGGAAACATGTACATTTTTATATATATAATTGACTTTACATGCCTGTTAGCAACGAATGTAGCTGAAACATTTGCGCTCAGTATAGGAGGGTAAAGATGAGTTCAATAAAAGTTCATGACAATCATGGAATTTCTTTTCGCTTTCTTGTACTGAATGATTGGAATACAGATTTTTTTTTTTAGATTTCTAAAAAGGAACTGGTTTAAAAATGATTGTAAGTATGTTGGACAAATAAAATAATAAAACATTACAGATCCGATTTACATTTTCTAATCCAACCGGAGTGATAATTAAAATACATGCCCATTATTTCTATTCGCTCTTTATTTATGTGTCTCTTTTCTCCTCAGCCATCTTTTCTTTCTCTCTCTGAAGTGTGAGATGAAGGCATTTGTCTGGAGGGTGGGTGAGGGTATCGTACACCCCAGTGTGTGTGTGTATCAGTGTGTGTGTGTGTGTGTAGTCCATCACGGTGGGTTCATCTTCAGCATTCTGACAGGTACAGACACTCTGGCCTGCATTAAAGGGAATTCCAGACGAGTTTTTGACAGGAGGCTTGTTCTGCGCCCGTGTGGACGAGTGGGTGTGTGTGTTGTTCTTTCTATTTGGCCTGCATGGTGCTGTGAAGAAGGAGGAACCTGCAGGGCAACACAAACACTGACAGTCACATCAACCAATCAAATCAGACCCCCATCAGCTCTGCCCAGTCAAACTATGATTGGGAAACTGCAGTAAGCCCCGCCCTGTAACAGAATATGCAGATGAGGGGAAAACAATGAGTAATGTCACGCATTTACTAAAACGCTCCTAAGGGACACGTGTTTAATAACGTGATGTTAATCAAATTGTGTAGTTTAATTGTTTCAGCAACTTGTATTTTTCTTAATCTATCAGTACTGGAACAGTGGAACAAGCAGTGTATACTGGAACAATATTTAGTATACAGTTTATACTTGGACAATATTTAGTATGCAGTATATATAAAGTATATATTGGGACAGTATGCAGTTTATATTGGTAAACAGTATGGCAATATGGAAGAAATTCATTAAAAAAAAAAAGTCAGTTTCAACACCAAGCCAGTGTAAGTGGCTCTTTAAAGCTGAGGTGTGCTGTGTAGCAGTGTTAGCTGCCTCTCTGAGTGCTTTTAAGTGAAAGAGAAGGATGACAGGGGCTGACGGCAGGAGTGAAAGGCGCGAGGAAGGAAAACAAATAAACATGCATGTGCAGCAGAACATCGCTTACCTGAACAGTGGGATTTGACAGGATATGAGCACCAGAACACCAATTCAAATGCTACCAGTGTATGTGGTGGCTCTTCAGTGTCAGTACTATACTGGTGTTTAGTTCATATTAGATTTATCACAAATTCCCTACTGAATGGTACTGATTGACTTTATACAACAGCTAACCCAGGTCTTCATTAACACTGCTTATTTAAGTGCTCAAACTTAATGTTTTAATAAAACATCTTTGTTTTTAGACTGTTCATGTTAGCTTTAGTTCCTGTTATGCTACAGAGAAATGACATTCGGAAAAGTGTGAACAGCATCAATTAAAAAACAGGTATGTCTATTCATTTGGTGTCAGTTTTACAAGCCATACTAAAATGACCATAAACTGAACAATCACCTGATAAACCATTAAGATTGTGTCCTGATCCTCCTGAAGAGAAACAGCCTGCAACATGAGCTGAAAAGAAGAGCTGGGTGTCCAAAACTACTCCAAGGTTCCATGCATTTGCAAAGGTATGTGTTTTCCAGAGAGATCTTACCACGGAGATGTGTTTAACTTCAGCTCTGCCCCTAGTGACAACTTTTGTATCTGTCATTAACTCTGTATGTGTTGGTATCCTCCAGACTTTTCCAAGTACCTTCTTGGTTACACACCTAGTCTGATCAGGTTGCTTAGGGCAGTACTTTTTAAGGATTAACCAAGAAATTTGTTCTGTGTAGCTGAAGTTAAGCCAGGGAAACTTTACACTATCAATGTTTTAATAAGATGCTTTTTTCCAAAGCGACTTACAGTACTGTGACTGTATACTGTCTAGGCAATTGAGGGTTCAGGGGACTTGCTCAATGGCAGTGACAACCTGGCAGTGGTGGGGCTTGAACCAGTGACCTTTTGATTACTAGTCCAGTACCTTCACCGCTAGGCTACAAAAGCCCAATAACTCATCCATTTATTAACACTCATGCTCTTTCTCACATACACACAAGTGTGGTGTAGTGTATGGGGTGTTTTGCCTACTCTGGATTTGAGCACCTGCACAGGATCAATTACACCCTGACAAAGGAGAAGTGCCACCTTCTAGTTTTGAAGGCAAGCCGTAACCTAGTGGTTAAGGTACTGGACTAGTAATCAGAAGGTTGCTGGTTCAAGCCCCACCCCTGCCTGGTTGCTGCTGTTGGGCCCTTGAGCAAGGCCCTTAACCCTCAGTTGCTCAGACTGTATACTGTAACTGTAATGTAAGTTGCTTTGAATAAAGGCGTCTGCTAAATGCCGAAAATGTAAATGTAGTTTTGGTCTTCCTGAAGAAGGGTTTATACTGAAGCAGGATATTGACCCAAAACACATTTCAAAGCTTTGCAACAACTACTTGGAGACTAAAGAAGATCATGGAGTCTAGCATAGAATTTCCTTCACAACCTCACTTGACCTAAACCCTATTCAGCACTTATGAGGGCACTGAAGACCATCACAAGATGCTCTTTCTGGAAACATGGATCTTGGTAAGGCTCAAGGCTCAAGGATCTTTCTGGAATGACATGGATCTTGGTAAGGTTCAAGGATAAAGGTTAACTAGTAAATGTGAAAGGTGAGTAATGAATGTGAGAAGTAAATATTGAATGCAGTAGTTTGAATACATGGAACTTAATCTTTACACCAGGTACACATACACTGCACGGTCATTCTAATACACACTCACATGTATACACACATCCCCGCAGGGACGAGAGCCTATTTCCTGTCAGAGATTTAAGTGTTTTAGGGGTGTTTAGCGAGAACATGTGAAATGTTAATTCAGCTGATGTGTGTCGTTTCAGAGCCGGCTCCGTTCATTTTCATTCATTTTCATTTTCAGCATTTAGCAGACGCTTTTATCCAAAGCGACTTACACAATGAGCTGAACACAATGAGCAATTGAGGGTTAAGGGTCTTGCTCAGGGACCCAACAGTGGCAACTTGGTGGTGGCGGGGCTTGAACCGGCAACCTTCTGTTTACTAGTCCAGGACCTTAACCACTGAGCTATCACTGGCCCTTCAGCAGGGCTCATAGAAGAGAAAGCAGGTGAGAGAGGGAAAGAGAAAAAGCAGATGCAAGAGAGATAAAATGAGAATGGGAGAGGGTTTGCCATTCCAAACCAGCACATTCTGTTTGAAGTGCTGATCCGAGCTTCGGTCTACCTCACTTGCAAGATCAATACCTTTCCATTCAAAGGCGGGACGGCTCTGTTCGGCCTCATGGTGTTATTAATTTATAGAAACTTCTTGAAACTTTTTTTCCAAAGGGAAGTTAAAAAAGCAGCAAAAGGAGAAAAAAACACCTAAAGAAGATGAGTGAAGGGCTGATTAATGCAACGCCGGGTTTGACTGACAGCATGGACGCCACGTGACCAACCTGCCAGAGCTTGACACAGCAATATTCATAGCAATAGCAATATTCAAATAAGGGACTATTTGAATTAGTAAAAAGTGTAAAATGAAGTGGGTCAGTGTGTGCTGGAGCTGACTTGGGTCGGCATAGATGGATTTGGTTTCACAGGAATCCATGTGTTTGAAAACACTTCAGTCCTCCTTGTGGGTATGAGTGCAAGAAAGCAAGAGAGAGTTTGTGTATCACAGTGGGATACAGGTGAAAATACCTTTGTTTTGGCTGCCAAAATGCAGTTTTAACTGTTTTTTATGCATCTTTAACATGTTTCTTTATGCAGCTGGTGAGTGGCGGCACAAAGTAATACGAGTCCTGGGGATAAGGGTTTAGTACTTGCCCCCTAACACTGTTTGTGGGGTGTTTTTATGCTCTTTTCATCTGTGTGTAGGTTTTCTCCAGGTATTACAAACATGACGACACAAGCATGTGTGCACAAATTATCAAATAATCGTAGAGGACATGCAGTAATCCTTGGTATGTTTACAATCAGCCACCCTCTAATATTAACTGCTGTGGTGCCCTCCTGTAAACTTATGGAACTTAAAAAGGGCTGGTGAAATTGCAAACTTTGGATGCAGAAATCTTTAAAAGTGACATATGTAAACAGGGGAAACTTAGGAATTTGGACAGTGTTGTGAGCTGATTCGCATATTACATGGGATACTTTTTTGGATTGGTTTTGGATTGGCTAACTGAGGACACACTAAACTACTAAGTGAAAATGCATCAGAAAACAATCCAGATTCAAAACAGACTCAAAAAGACCAAGTGTAAATGTAAAAAGGCCAGATTTACACTATGATTTGAGTGCTCTTATACAATATTACCGAGTAGACTATGAGATATTTGAAAACTATCTTGTACAATTTTATATGACATGCTGTAACATATTGGGTGTGTTTGAAAACCTAGTAAGCTCTCTACATAGACAGCATTTTACATCATCCTACGCACACTCACTAGGTTTTTGAACAGACCCATTGTGTTCTCATTGTCAGGTTATACAATATATTTCTTGAATGACAAACCCACAAATATACGGTCATGTCACTGCCAGAAGCCTTTGGGTCAGTCGCCACTGAGAATGTCACACTGTGCATCTCAAGACCATCGATCCCTGCATGACCAAAGAAAATCTTCTGCAATAAGCGATTCCGTCTGTGACAGCAAAAAAGCGCCGATTATGACATTGTGTAACGTCGGCTTACAAGACTACAAAAGAGTAAAAGTATAAAAGAAATAGATGCAGTGCGTGTGTGGAGCACTTCTTAGGTCTTTGTTTTTAGATGTGATGATTTAAGAGGAATTAGGCTCAGCGTGTTCACAAAAATTCCTCGGCGCACTTCCATGGCCCCAGGCTCGCACCATTTATATTTATTTTTAATTATATCAATTTATCAGGAGGAGAAACATCAGAAGACTCTGAGTCTGACTTTATTTTATCTCGTTCTTACCTGGGGGAACAACATCCATACAAACAGCAGTACCACACCAAGCTGTGATCCTAATCTACTGCTATACAGTAACACACACACACACACACACACACACACACATGTATACTTAAGAAATGATATCATCATCTGTGTTCTCAGAAACTAAAATACTGTACAGAGTAACAAAGTGAACAACACAGACACACAGGTACACAATAACACACACAATCAACAGAGCTGTGAAATTATTACTGAGTGTATTTTTATGTGTTCATATATTTGTATGCATGTCTGTGTGCATGGCAGATAGATAGATAGATAGATAGATAGATAGATAGATAGATAGATAGATAGATAGATAGATAGATAGATAGACAGACAGACAGACAGACAGACAGACAGACAGACAGACAGACAGACAGACAGATACACGTTTTAGTGGCACAGATGGTAGACAGTTGTATCCTCATGGTTAAGGTACTGGACTAGTAATCAGAAGGTTGCTGGTTCAAGCCCCACAACTGTCAGGTTGCTGCTGTTGGGCCCCTGAGCAAGGCCCCTAACCCCTTAAATGTAAATGGAAACATTCTCATAGTAATTAATCCACTCTTTGGTCCTTGTGCCCTTTGAACTGGGTCATTGTCATCCTGGAAAAGAGCACTACCTCCACATCTGTATTGAATGGGTGTTTTTTTCCACGAAATGATCCCAGAGTATAATAGCTGTATAATAGACCTGTAACACATTAAAAAACGGCTAGTTGAACAATCAGTGTGACTAAAGCTCCTGCCATCTGTGCCACAATAATGAATCAGTCACTTTTTATTTTCATCTTGATCCAAAATCAGGGTCTGTGGGACTATTAGGCATTTCCCCATAATTTCTAATAATTACAGTTTAAATAATAAATAAAGTTTCCGATAAAGTTAAATAAAGTTTCCATTCTGAACTTATCCATGCTAATGCTAACTGCTAGCAAGTTAGAGTGTAAACTTGTAATTTGGTCTTTGAACAAATACCTCATGCAAAAATACTCAAGAAGCTACTAATGACTACGCTAATGGGGCGTCATTTAGCATAACATAAATTCATCCTAATGGATCCCCTATTGCCATCTTTCCCTTTTAGCACCATTAGCCTTTGGGCGTAAATTAGCCTTTAAAGCCGAGAATCTACTAATAAAAATACACACACACACACACACACACACACACACACACACACACACATACTGGTCCCAGCATGGTAATCTCACTGGCACCACTTTGCCAGTCTGTCTGCATCGCCTGGTCCCTGTGCTCAATGATTCTTGGCTTTTTCTTCCACTTTTCCCTGAGGCGTTTTCTATGGCTGAAGGAGGGCTGAAAGCATGAACCCATCATATGTGTGTGTGTGTGTGTGTGTGTGTGTGTGTGAGAGAGAGAGAGAGAGAGAGAGAGAGAGTGTTTGTCAGTGGGAAAACTGGGTGACATTTAGAAGCTGCTGGGGGTTTCATCCCTTTAATATCCAAACTAATTAGCCTCAAAACGCAGTCACGTGAAATCGTTAACCAGCCTGGCGGCTAACCTGCTCCCAAACAAACTCCCCACAAGAACCTCCGGCTCACAGTGTTTGTGTACATGTATGTGTATGTGTGTGTAGTAACTTTATAAATGTCAATTAGGAATCTTAATTATGACTTTTAACTCACTCTGGGTTACTTACCTCACATTTGGCTTGTCCTTTTCTTCTTCCTTCTTTTTATTTTGCTCCGTCTTCCGTTTCTCCACCAATGAACTTCCTCAATCATGTAGTAACGCTGGCCGATGCTCACCTTACTTTACTCCTGGCTCTCTGGGTTTTTCACCAGATGACCATCACTTCATCCCTAACTACACATGAAGTAACTTCAGGTCATCTTTTTTTCTTTCCCTTCCTCTTATTTCTCTTCATTAGTTCTAGTCGTGCAATAAGGCACACTGATCATAAGTTTTATTTATTGTGGTCAATCAGTCACAGTGGTTGCCACCTCTGAAGGAGGTGGTAGGTCAGTGATTTATCAGAAGCCAAACAGCCATTTTTGGGACCCTAATCAAGGCCCCTAAGCTCCAGGGATGCTGTATAATGGCTAGTATGTGTACTTCCTTTGATGTAAATATTTGGCCCTGTCATAAGCTTGGGTTTTGTGATGGATCCATCAAACTTCTTGTTTGCTCAAAGTTTCCTTGTTGTTTGCATAGCAGGCTTGTTTTATGGGGTGGGGTTGCTGGTCCAGTGTCCAAACTTCCTCCTTCCACATTCAGGTTTGGGACCAGCAATAGTGGAGCTGTCACAGGAGCATCTGTACAAAAAACACAGAATGAGTATAAATTATATGGCACATTATCTTGGGAGGTAAAATATTTGGGCATTTAAACCCAACAGCACTGTGCGATGGTGGTGGTATTATGCTCTGAATCATTTGAGTTCTGCTGCCAGTGGAACAAAAAAAAAGATGACCTTAAATTCTTCAGCACCACATTAATCCCTCAGCCAGAAGGTTGAGTCTTAAATGACAAACAAGGGGGTTTAATGGCCAATTATCTTATATGTTGCCTTACATACAGTAACATCCTCAGATTGTGGTCTTTATAAGGGCAGTTGTAGCCTAGTGGTTAAGTTACTGGACTAGTAATCAAAGATTGCTGGTTCAAGCCCCACCACTGCCAGGTTGCCACTATTGGGCCCTTGAGCAAGGCCCTTAACCCTCAATTGCTTAGTATACTGTCACAGTACTGCAAGTCGCTTTGGATAAAAAGCATCTGCTAAATGCAGAAAATGTAAATGTATCACCACTGGAATATCACATCAAGATACAATTTCTACACAAGAGAAAATGACAAGGCCCTTCCAGCACAAATATAAGGAAATAACCATGTTAATATCTTAGAATTAGTATAATCACCAGTTTATTTCGTCTTACCAGGACAGCAAAATCCCACAGCTGCTTTAACAAATTGGCTTTAGTCCTTTATAAAACATGTCTTGATGTTCCCACCTTACAGTCAAATGCATAAGAAAGCCGGATGTTCTTAAGGAACAAATAAAGCTTTGCTGGTGGTGGTGTTTAGCAAAGTGAAAAATCAAAGCAGGATGAGACAGTTCTACGAGGCAGTGCTAATATTTTCTGCAAGAGTGTGAAGGAGGAAGAGTGAAAGGTAGAACAAGTGCTAAAGACAGCAAGAGAGAGAGAGAGTGGAAGGGAGCAGGGTAGAACCTTGCCTGAAGCAAAAGCCACTGAACAGTTAAGAACTTCCTGTTTCTCTTCAGGCTACGACGCTAACGCTAACCACACATGATGGAGGGATGGTCTTTTATCTGCCCCGAGAAAAAGAGGAAAAATGAGAGGGGGGGAACGCTGAATAAGAGATGTTGCATGTCTGATCCTATGATTCCACTGATGCTTTTTTCCGCACATACTGTCGTGGGCAATAGATAAAACAAAACCGGCAGAATTCCATTGAAATTCAAAGGCGGGTGAAGTCGTATTTAAACGCTCATTTGATCTTTTCACATAAACACCCCTGGATTACTCAACCTGCTTCTAAGGCGAATCACACTAGCGTAGGCCTTCATGAATGATTAAAAGGAGTTAGCAGACGATTAAGCCTGTGGAGGTCTCAGGTCTGTGTCCAGGTGTCAGACCTGACTGGTTCTGCTAAGCCTTCTCTCACCCTAAAGCTAAACTCTCAAAGCCTAGTTCTTTGAGTTAACCTTGCAACATGCACCTTAATCCATACCAAACTGCTTAACAGGTTCCTGGGCAGGCTAAAATACAATTGGGGTAAAGATCTCTCTCATTAATAACAGTTCTACAGTTCTGTCAGCAGAAAGTTTGGACAATTTAATACAAACATTTTTGTAAACTATAAGGCTTGAGCAAAGTGATCGATTAGTCGATTAATCTAACAATTAATTTCCTTAAAAAATGTCATTCAGAATCTTATTTAAGCTTCTTTCATTTTAACAACAAACTGTATGGCACAAAAGTAAATGTAAACAGGGTTTATGTCCATATTATCAAATTCTCAAGTGCTCCATATTAAACAAAGTGCAACACGTGTTTATGGTGTTCCGTACACAAAGCAAAGTGCTTAAACTTATAGCAGAAACAAAATAGTTAGATGTAGTCACGTCTAATTAAGTCCAACGTACAGTAACGACAGAATGAGCCCAGATTCTAACCTACACATTCACTCAAAACTTACGTCAAATTCTAAGCGATGTAAACAAAGTGGTAAGTGTTTCACATGAGAAGCTTTTTGCGCTTTGATTGCCGCGGCAACCGGAAAAATTGCGAAGCCCAATGGAGCAAGTGTGCGGCACGTGTGAATGCGCCCTAACTGAACTCGAAAGAAATACGGTGTTCCAAGAAACTTGAAGAAACTTAATGAAACAATATATAAGTAAAAATGCGACTTAACTGAACTCGCTAAGGAGTTAAGATCTCCACGATTAAGAAGTTGAAACAATACAGACGTGCAACATGGCACTGGTGCTGCTGTGGTACCATCAAAGCTTTGCACAGTGTACAAACCACATTTTTGTTTTGTGCCAGTTTTAAATGTTTTGATGATTTGGGTCTTGGAAAACTTTAAGCTTTTCTTTAAAAGCTCTTTACAATCGGCTTCTGACTGCTGCAGACGACATTTTCAAGACTGCGCTTAATGCCGCAACCAGTGACCGGAGCAAATACGACTTGGGTCACGCACTCAGCAAGTAGTGCTGAGGGAATCATATAAATGGAAACATTGTAGAAATTATACACGATTTTAAAATATTGATATGCGTCGACGTTATCGACTAGGTCAACCAATCGCGGCAGCCTTAGGCATAACTCACCTTTTTTTATTAAAACCAGCTCTTTTCCACACACACACATGGATGGGCATAAGCTTTAAAAATATAAATGGGTGTCTGTGTGGTGCAGTCTAATATGCTAGCCCACATTTGACCACAAGACTGACCAGATGATTATCAAACACATTTGAATGAGGGGAGGTCGGAAGAGAGGTTTCTTAATACCACTGCAAATGTGACCTCTGCTTTCTGGTTGAGGTGACAGCATTAAAAGTGAAAACGTTTAAGCAGCAGAGGAATTGTAGTGGGAATTTGGAAATGACTCGATTTAATAAAAGAAGACGACGCAAAAAAGAAGAGCAAAAAGCACAAATGTGAATTGTTGGTAATCAGCAAATTTCATGAGTTTACATGGTTGTGTGTTTACTCTGGGTTTCCCAGTGATGCTGTGACAGGAATTTTCACATGTTGCCTGAAACACAGCTCACAGACTTTTTTCAGGTACTGCAACCTCCACTCCTTCTGAATATCTATCCATAAATCTTTGTTCCCTACACTTCCACTTCTAACTTTTCTCATGGGGTCATCATACTCATCTTCAACTCTTTGCTTTTTTATCTTTTTCTTTGTCTTGTTCAGAAGATTCACTTTTGACTTTTTGCTCCCCATATGTGCAGGTACTACTGACTCCATCGACCCTGGTAGCCATGGCGATAGTGGCGGTCTGGAGACTGCAGTAGCCATGGAGACAGGGTTGTGAGTATCAGTTACCATCAGGCAAAGAAAAACCTCAAAAGCCCTTCACTCTGCTGCCCGCAAATACATCGATCAGTCATAACATTAAACCCACCTCCTGGTTTCTACACTCACTGTCCATTTTATCAGCTCCACTTACCATATAGAAGCACTTTGTAGTTCTACAATTACTGACTGTAGTCCATCTGTTTCTCTACATTTTTAGCCTGCTTTCACCCTGTTCTCCAATGGTCAGGACCCCCACAGGACCACCACAGAGCATGTATTATTTAGGTGGTGGATCATTCTCAGCACTTCGGTGACACTGACATGGTGGCTGCCCACGGGGCACTGTTGGCTGGATGTTTTTGGTTGGTGGACTATTCTCAGTCCAGCAGTGACAGTGAGGTGTTTAAAACACAACACACACTAACACACCACCACCATGTCAGTGTCACTGCAGTGCTGAGAATGATCCACTACCCAAATAATACCTACTTTGTAGTGGTCATGTGGGGGTCCTGACCATTAAAGAACAGGGTAAAAGTGGACTAAAAAGTATGTAGAGTCAGTAATTGTACAACTACAAAGTGCTTCTATATGGTAAGTGGAGCTGATAAAATGGACAGTAGAGGGGTTCTGGCCATTCAGAAACATTCCTGCCATATCAACAGCTGATGGGAACAGTGACAGATCTTAACATTTTACAGTTAGTAGGTGGAATATTTTTATACTTTTTACATCAGTATATTGTATATCTGACAGGTTCCTTACTGGATCCTTACCAGCACAAGCAGCAATTCTGATTCTTTGTGTAGTTTGGCTAAGAGGTGTATTTTATAATATACAGAGTACACTGGACCAGACTTAGACATTAGTGTGTAGGTTCCTTGTAAAGCTTATCAACACTTAAGGTATCCCAGCTTTTCAATGGGCACAAGGCACACAGTAACACCCTGAACGGGACGCCAGTCCATCGCAGGGCAGACACACACACACACTCACACTTCACTTACAGGGCAATTCAGTGTCTCCAATAAACCTGACTGCATGTTTTTGGACTGTGGGAGGAAATCGGAGCTCCCAGAGGAAACCCACGCAGACACGGGGAGACCATTCACTTTCAGATAGATAATTCAATTAGTGGTCATTGCCCCCCTGGTGCTTCTACCTAAACTTAAGTCTTTACTAACAAATCATTTCCAGGACTCTCTCCTAACACCATCAACTGACCTGGTGACCAGTCATTAAACTGTATACATCAACACATTCTGTATTGCTGTGGTCCATATCAAGTTTTTTTTAGCAGTTTTGTGTGTGCATGCGTGTGTGTGTGGTGATGCCAGTGCCACAGGCGACTGCTGCTCACAGGCCAATCGACTGGGCCTGTCAGTCTACATCTGTCTCTTTAACACACATACACACACACACACACACACACACACACACACATACACACACACACCTTCCTGCATTTTCAGGAATTCTGCCTGAAGCATTTGGGCGGACACTTTGAAAGGATTTTTGTCCAACACTTAGCGGCATTAACAGACTTCACGAGGAGTGTGTAAGTGTTTGTGTGTAGATCTAATACACGTGCACACCTCACCTCACACAGATATATACAAAGACACAACTTATCACACCTAATCATGCAAATACACACACACGCATACATACTCATTCTACACACACAAACACATACTTACATACATAAACATACACACACATCCTACACGTCTAAATAAACACACAGGGGATCCACTTTTCTCCGAATGTCATTAATTAACCACATTATCATATAAGCACAGTGGCAGAGCCAAATGACCCGAGGCAAGAAGCGTTCAGCTTCATTAACTCAACCAACTCCACCAGTCATTACCACAGACACACACACACTCACACAGATGCTCTGTTATGGCCACAATAACAAAATAGTTTAGACCACATACCACATATCAGACTACAGGCAGGCCAGTCTAGCACCTGCACTGCCTAATTATGCAGCCATGCTGTTGTATCATGTGCAGAATGTGGCTTGGTGTTGTCATGTAGAAATAGGCAGGATAATTCTTGAAAAGTGTTGTCTAAAAGGAAGCATATCTTGCGTGAGTGTAGATGTCCTTCAGTGTTAACAAAACCCTTACAGATTGGTACTTGGGTAATGCAGTGGTCTAATGTGCTAGCCCATCACCACAGAGATCTCAATCTTCTATCAACCTCAGCTGTTCTATCAACCACCCAGGTGCTCACACAAGACACAACTGGCTGAGGGAAGGGTGTTCAAATGGGCTTGCTGCTTAATTGTGGTCTCTCCTTGCCAGTGTGACCTGCTATACATGATACAGCTCTCTGTGAGAGACTGTCAGGTGAAAAAAAGTGGTCAGCCACTTCACGCATGTTACAGGGAAAGCATGATATTCTGCGTGCAAAATACCAAAAATTATTGTATTTGCTTGTTAAGGAGTTAAAGTTGTTCTGAAATGGGATCATTATTTTATCTTACAGTCATCTTTCTTTAATGGGTTTACAAAAGCACAGTGTCTTCTTTCCAGACACCATTTAGCTGCCTTCTGTGCAACAAAAAAAAAAACTGCAAGGATTGTGTAAAATGCAGTATGTCCGAGAAAAAAAGTGAGATTCTAAGAGCAATTAGCATGGTTGGTGTTGTGTCTAAATTGATTCATATATTAAAACTAGGATTAAACAAGCCACACAGTTTGCGGGATTAGGTACAGTAATTCCAGATGCAACATGACCGCAGAATACAGTCACTGATTGTGCAGGTTTGTATCACACCTCACCACCTTCATCCATCTAACCCTGCAAACGGTTCTCCTATAGCTACTGCCCATTTTCTGCCCCCAGATCATCTACTAGCCTACCTTGGGGCAACCTGTCTAGCCAATTACCTGCTGAGCTGTAATGAGCTGCCGCCAGGAGCCAAACACAGATACACACACAGAAAAATAAACAGAAATACACACACACATATGCACACACAACTGTCCCTAATTCTCCTGAGAGGTGACATAGGAAGAGTTTGTCTATTTTTGCTGATACTTTGAATACAAGTGTAACAGAAAAAGCAGGGTAAAGTATAAACTGTAAACTAAAAAGTAAATAATCCAAGAGATTAAACTATAATGTGTTTAAATCCTCACAAATCATTTAAAAAAAGGAAAGACTGAAGCACTGGGGACTGGAGGAGGAAAAAGCCTCTCCAGCTTCACTAGGATTAACAAGTAGAGACCACACCTCCTTTAATGACAGGTGCAGAGGCCACGTCTTCTTCACTAGAACTGACAGAGGCCACACCTCTTTCACTGTGATTACTGAGTACTGATGCCACACCTTCCTTGCTAGAACTGACAGGTACAGAAGTCACACCTCCGTCCCTAAGACCAACAGCTACAGAGGCCACACCTCCTTAACTGCTAGGACTGACAGGTACAAAGTCCACACCTCCTTCATTACTAGGACTGACAGGTAAATAGGCCACACCTCCTTCATTACTAGGACTGACAGGTACAAAGGCCACACCTCCTTCATTGCTAGGACTGACAGGTAAAGAGGCCACACCTCCATCCCTGAGACCATCATGTACAAAGGCCACACCTCCTTCATTACTAGGACTGACACATACACAGGCCACACCTCTGTCAATACAACAGATATGTACAGATGTCACACCTCCATTCCTAACACTGGTTAGGTAGAGTTTATTACTGTGACTGATCAGATCAATCTCTTCTTTACTGGGAGTGACAAATACAGAAGCCACACTTCTAGATCTATTCATATACCATCAATATATAACTTTTACCCCCACATGCTTTCTCAGTCAATATTTACCCCCTTGTGCAGGGAGGGATAGAGGGATGGAGTAAAGGGAGCAGAGAAGGGAGATATGTGATTGAACTAGAGGTAAATGGAGGTGGTGGACGAGGGCAGCGCTGACCATCACCATCAACGGAAAAGCTCATCGTTATTGACTTCACCAAGCAGCCACGGGAGACTGCCGCCTCAGGCTTTTAGCAAACACACACACACACACACACACACACACACTTTAGAGGACTAAAGCTAAATGATTATGGGACAACCATAAGTGTGATTCAGCATCCAGTTGACACTTAATTTTACCAACTTTTTACACACTCTATAACTTAACAAACATATTTATAGTCTAAAAGTCCCTAGAAAGTTATAGATGGGCTAATTTTAGGATTGCATAACTCAAACCAGAAATCAAGTTTACTGGCTAATTAGCTAATGTCAGCTTCTCTAAAATGCAGCTTAGATTGCTTACATTAACCAATATTTGTATCATGTTTACATAAAAACCTAGACTTTGTGTTCCTTTTGCTTAAAGGACAAAGCAAATTTATAACCACGTCCAGTCTTAGGAATTGGGACACCTGACATTTTGGAATAAGGTTCACATAATTTTTTCCAAACTAGACCATAAACATTAGTTGCTGTTTTTAGGCAGAATGTGTTTGGCCTGTTATTATGAGTTTGATTAAAAGCAGATCACATTTAATAATTAATAATTTATGCAAAAATCCAGGTCATTCCGACAACTTCGCAACTGTACACACACACACAAACACACACACACAAACACACACACACACACACACATGAAACGGTTAAGCTCAAACTAAAAGATTACAGGTCTATGGGACAGAGCTCTGACAGATGGAGTGGGCCATTTAGAATCCCGCTTACCCAGACGTACACCCGCACGCACACAAGCAGAGCGCCTCGGGCAGTTTCCACGGTGACGGGACACGTTAGCATCAGGCGCTCACAGCTGCCAGACCGCACCACAAGGCTCGATATGATTGGTCACTCTGCACTGATATTGGAACTCAGGCAGAATGAAGTGTGGGGGGTAACTACATGTTAGTGTATGTGTGGGGAGGAGGAATGGTGCCTACTGGGCCTTCTTGGATGGGCCCAGATCGTGCCCTGCTGGGACCTGTGTTTGTGTCTGCATGTGTGTGTGTGACAAAGACAATGCAGATGTTTATGAAAAGCTGCAAATCGGTTGCATCCTAAACATTAACAAAAGACTTTGGGATGTGGGTTGAAGTGACACTACAGTGGAAGCCTAGTGGGTAGAGCTTTGGGTTATCAATCAAAAGGTTAAGAGTTCAAATCCCGGCTCTGCCATGCTGCCACTGTTGGGCCTCAGAGCAAGGCCCTTAACCCTCTCTGCTCCAGGGCCGCTGTACAATGGCTGACCCTGCGTTCTGACCCCAGTCTCCAAATGACCTAGGATATGCAAAAAAATAATTCCATTGCACTGTACACCTGTATATGTATATATGACAAATAAGGGCATTCTATTCTATTCTATAAGCTGTGTGTGTGTGTGTGTGTGTGTGTGTGTGACATTCAACCCTGTTTCCTAACGAGTAGTGTTTCTAATAAAGTTCTTTTGGATCCCATTTTCTTAAAGACTTTGCCCTTTTTATTAGGCTCATTTTATGCAGAGATACATTGTGATGCTAAAACATGAAATGTAATTCCCCAAACTGTTAACACTGTTAACATCCTCCACCAGACTTCACAGCTGGTTCAATGGTAGCTTGTGGTAGCATCTTCTGTGTGTTAGACTTTAAAATGGTAAAGCATCATACACAACTTTAGAGCACACGTTTTCACTGCTCAAGAGTCCTGTAGCAATGTGCTTAACAACACTTTAGTGGACACTTGGCTTGTGTGTAGCTCTATGAAGCTCATGATAAACTGTTTTTGTACTAACATCAGGTTCAGAAGTCATTTAGAAGTCATTAAAAGTCAAAAAAGTGTTCCAGCCAAGGAAATGTTCTCCATGTCCCAATAACACCTCTCACATATGAGCAGGTAGCTTTAGCAGGTCAGGAATTATATGACTCAGTTGATTTGACTTTGGGGTTTTCCTGGTAAGTCATGGCCAGCTCATTATTCGTTCTTTAATCTTTAAGTTCAGGATGGTTTGGTTTGTACTTTAGACTTGAGTTCCTAAGATTCTCCTCCAGTTTTACCAGTGGATGCTGCAGAAGAAAACTGAAGAGATTTAGAAAAACTTATCGCAAGACCACATCTTGAATCAGAAGCTTGAATTTTATTGTAATTGTCAACAGAGAGACTGCAACTCTGGCCTGTGGTCAGAGCAACCACATCAACCACATCGACACAACAATGAGTCTTCAAAACTGATCCATGTGGTTATTCTGGTACCACACCAAACATTTTCATATTATGTAAAAAAACAATTATTATAATCAACTTTCCTAATATTACCAGTGTTGAGTTATAATCCAATTAAATGCAGTGTTTTTTATTCACTTACTTTTTTACTTTGACTTTTTATTTGATTGCAGACAGTATGAATCCAAGATATTGCATGTTTTGTCTGTCAACTTTATTTCAGTTGTTAATATACAAACATTCCTGCATTTCAGGCCTGCAACACATTCCAAAAAGTTGGGATGGGGCTGTTTAGAGCTAGTAATAAGGGGAAAACGAAATAAAGATTTCTAAAAACTTAATAATTAATTTGTATTTTCCATACTGCCCCAACTTTGTCTGATTTGGGGTTGTAGAAAGTGCAGCGTGTGTGTGTATGTATGTGTATCTGTTCAGCTTTCGGAAACTGGTTAACCCAAAAGTGTTTTGCCCTGAGGTCATCATTAAAACTTTAGCGGTGAACATGGGAGAAGCTCAGACTAATGCAAGACAGATTGTGGGATGGATAGATTAGATAGGTAAATAAGTTTAGGTGGGTTTTTTTTCTTTTTCCGTCTTTCACTCCTCTCTCTCTCTCACCTATCTGCTCTTTCTCATCTCTCCCATCTCTCTCATATCTATCCTTTCTCTATTCTCTCTCATCTCTCTCCACTCTATCCTCGCTCTCTCATCTCTCTCAGTTCAATTCAGTTCAATTCAATTCAATGATACTTTTTTGGCATGACAAACATTTACACTTTTATTGCTAAAGCTTTGAATTATACATGTTCACCAAGAACACACTGTAGATTCTCCTCATCTGAAAGCTTTTGAAACTTCTGAATACAGTAGACCCTTGACTTACGAATTTAATTGGTTCCGAAGGGCTGTTCTTAAGTCAAAATGTTCAAAAACAAGTTAAACCTGTTTTTCCCATAAGAAAAAGATGTAAATAGAATTAGTTTTTAAATGGTCTTTTTTGTTATAAATACAAGTGTATTTCCTTGAATCTTAAATGATAGAATAGACATTACTGTAATAAACAATAATAAATAACAATAGACAGTAGTACTGTACATAAAAAACACAGATCACATGTACGTGTGCTGTACCATACACCATAATAAATTTCCTTCTTTTTTTTCAATAGTAATAGATGTTTTCATTTTCTTACCACTACGCTTTCTCTGCACCTTCTTTGGGGCCATTTTAATATTGAATTTTACAAAATATAAAGAAAACACCGGAAAAACACTGTCCGCTGTCCGAAATGTTCGCTCACTGTAAATATAGAGAGAGACGTTGGAGTCAACTTGTTTGTGACGTCACGTGTTTCGTTCACGTGCAAATTTCAGTTCGTAATTTGACATTTGTTCGAACATTAAGTTGAAAAAAAATCGCTTGTAACCCAAAATGTTTGTATGGTAAACGCTTTGTAAGTCAAGGGTCTACTGTATTTGGCTAACTCTGGTAAAGAATTTACTGCTAGTCTAAGTAAATTTTGTACATTTGATTAGACTATTTGATTGTCTTGGCACTGCTGGCACAGTCTCTTCTCTTTAGGTAGCCAGGACTGTTTATGTCTGTCGGTCTATATTGACTGGTAGTGGTCACTAAGTCTGCACTTGGTCAGATGGTCAGACCTGTACTGTGCTGCTATACTGTTGATTTAGGGTCCTGACTGTGTGTAGTCTTAGTGTGTATAGATGTTGAACTGTGTTTCTCTTTGTTTAACTCTTTATATGAGCTTTCGAATATGTGGGGGGTCGCTCTGTTTTAAATGTTCATCTCTCTCTCCTCTCTCTCTCTCTCTTCTTTTTTAATTCAGTTGTTACTGAATTACTGAACTACAGTTGTTGCAGTTTTTACTAAAGAACTGTAATGATTAACATTTTTTTAAAGAAAATAGCAATAAAAGAGACAAATAATAAAGAAAAAGTGCCTGCAAATGTGCATTTCTCTAATGGCAGACTCTGATAAATGTAGCCTGAGTGAATCCATAATTAATGCTAGTTCTTCATTTGTGTGTGATGGCACAGATGACTGCAGCCTAATTTGATGAGAATTTTTTTCAGGTTGTTACTTTGGTTGGACACGTTAGCTTTGAGTAAGTATCTCTAAAACGTGCACACACACACACACACACACACACTAACACACACACTTACACACACACTCACTTCTCCACTCTCCTGTGATGCAGTGATGAAAGATAGATGTGAAGATAAATCATATATGCAGCAGAAAGCCATGCAATATATTACATCAAGGTGTGTGTGTGTGTGTGTGTTAGGCAGGACATGTGCAAGAAGTGCCTGCACAATTACCTTTCGAAAACAAAAAGTGAAGAGGAAAACAAAATGAAAAAACTTTACACTTAAAAATAAAGCAGGTGCTTATTATTTATTCAATAACTCATCTGGTCATTAATTGAATTTAAAGAAAGAGTGAATTATGCAGCCGGTGCTCGTTATGCGTGTAGAGCATGGCGTCCACGAGAGGGCACAGACCTTGACTCTGCCAGCTCAACATCTGAATGCTTAATTTCCCTGACTTTCTATGGTGCATTTCTAATGAGTACCTTCAGTGTGTGTGTGTGTGTGTGTGTGTGTGTGTGTGTGTTTGGTAAAAAGAGATAGAGATAGAATTCTACTATCCAGACAATAAGTCACTAAAAATAAAATCATCTGTGTTAACTATATTTATATATCTATATTATTATTATGTTCTTTTTTATTCTGTTTTCTAAATTTGTAAATAAGCTTTGGCACTACGAATGTCTATATTTGTCATGCAGATAACGCTACCTTTGAATTAGAATTTAATTAAACATGACTTATGTGCAATATTCCCACATGTAAGTGGATAAACGTTGTGGATGTCAATACCAACATGAACAAAACGTGACAATTATTAATTTAAGACAGTTCTTTATATATGAAGATGTAAAACAAACATTCAACCCCTATTTATTTTTGTTGTTTTGAAATATACATCCAGTTCAAGTTCATGCAAAATTTCTACATTGTGCATTCTGACAAAATAAACCCGTTAAATTGGTCACAAAATGTGACCAATGTGAAACTGTGATTTGTGGAGGTCTGCTAAAGACAGTACGAGTAGCTCTATAACATCTATAAATCTAAATATCTTTGTTTAACCAGCAGTCCTGTCCAGGTCTGACTGAACATAACACACCAGAACCAGTCAGAATATTATGTCAGTGGTTGAATAACATTGGTAGAAAAGTTAAATGGCAGATTTGGCATAGAAAAATTAAACACAAATCTTGCTCGACATTAAAGGCTTTTTGAAGTAAAGGGAAGCCCATCTGTCAGACAAATGAACCTAAACTAAGGCTGGATAATGCAGGAAGACAGCAGACACAATCAGATCCACATCAGGAAGAAGAACTGTAAAGCCAGGGATCTTCAGCCAACTCTTAAATCCTGTGACAGAGGCACTAATAAGCAATTTATACTCAAAGGTCCACTAACGTCACACTGTGTTACAACAGGTCTGAACATAAAAGATGGTCAGAAACCCTTAAGGGAATAAAACAGTAAAATTAATCACACTTTTTTAAACACACGCTTACCTTAAATGACATTTGGTGCCTCATTAGCTTGCAGTGGACCAACAAAGCTAATGTTGCTAATATGTAACTGATGTCTACCTCATCCTTTTCCTGCTTACATCACATTCAGTTTTTCAGTAATGCAGAACTGCTGACTGGATTAGGAAGCCCAGCCAGTCGATAGCACGGCTGAGGTTTGAACCTGGATGTCAGCAGTAATGGGCTTGTGCAATAGACACAATCTGAGCACCTAAAATCAAATGAAATGTTTATTCTGAACACATCTAATGCAGTTACCTTTTATTTTTAATAGCTTATTTAGCCATTGTGATAGCCACAAACCAGCTTCTGGTTCAATTGTGGTTGGTTGTTTGACCACTTTCAACTTATGATCACTTTCTGTCATAGATACTTCAGTGTACTTCACATGGTCTTGATAGAGTTGAGGTCAGGACTTTAAGAAGACCAAAACTAACTAATATAATTCAAGGCTCAAGACAGCAGGTACAATGCAAGTGATTCTTTCCCTCCTGGCATCCCATAAGCCGAACTTGACTTATTTACTTGCTCACTTAACTGTAAACAGACACATGTGTCTCTTAAATCTGTATAAACCTCAACTGCACAAAAATTCAAAACCCGCATTTTCTGGGACTGTATACTGTCACAGCAGTAAGCTACTTTGGATGAAAGCATGTGTCTCTTAAATCTGTATAAACCTCAACTGCACAAAAATTCAAAACCCGCATTTTCTGGGACTGTATACTGTCACAGCAGTAAGCTACTTTGGATGAAAGCATAGAAATGTAAGGAAGGAATCCATTAGTACTTTAATCATTACTTTCAATTGTTTCAGTATTATGGTACGTACATGTCAGTGACATATTAAGCCATTATTAAAAATAGTGGTGGGGTTTATATAGTGGTGTGGTGGTATATAGTGCTAGCCTACAGGTACATCCTCACCTGAGCCAGAGAAGCTAGCCACCCTAAGGCAGGGTCTGACTCTTAGACTCCAAATAGCCCAGGGCTGCAATTCATACAGAGACACCGATACACATCTCATCCACCTTCTCTTCTTTTCTATTTCCTCCCTCACACACGTTTTCTCTCGCTGTCCCTCTCTGGCGCTCTTCGCTGGACTGTTGTTGACCTATTTCTTTCCTTCATTGGATAAAAAAACACCTACAGACAGACCTGTAACCTTGCTCTCTGGCATCACAACTACTGATGTCTGATTTGTGAATCAGTGATCTGCTGGTTTGATTTGGACAGACTTGTCCTTCAGTGTCTTTCTTGCACAACCGCGTTAACCCTTTACTGGTCTCACCAAGAAAATAATGTTAAAAAATTATTTCTTTGCATTCTCTAGTTTCTTGGGACTATACCAACAACAATTAATAATTTTACTAGTGCACACAGTATTTTAAATGAGTCTCTACCAAACAGTTGAGATGAGCACAAAAATGATGCAACTTAATGATTTTTCGGCTGCTAGCTTCAAGTTGACATAGAGGTTACAGGTTATTTTTGAGTTTAACACGTCAACCAAAGAGTAAATATGGCCCAAACAAGATTATTTAAATACAGCTTATTTTTTACCCAAGTATTTAAACTCAAAGAAAGATCAACCAAATGGTTTAGCAGGGCCAGGGCCTTCGGAGGAAAAGCAGCCCCACAACATCACACACCCTCCAACATACTTAACAGTGAATATCGTGTTCTTTCAGTCATCCTTCTTTTTATGCCAAACCCACCTTGAGTGCTTGGTGCCAAAAAGCTCAACTTTCATTTCCTTTTTTATAGAAAGTCCCTGAACAACAAACTTTTACCTAATTTGAAGTGTGTTCTCTTATCTTTTGCATGTTAAAGAATGAAAGAATTTGACCTCTGTGTCACCTTATAGAAATGCCCCAGTGAAACAAGGAGCCATGGATTACTGCTGGAAAGTTCCTTGTAACCTCCAGTGGACTAAGCCCCGTCCAGGGTGTTACTGTGTGCCTTGCGCCCATTGAAAAGCTAGGATAGGCTCCAGCACCCCCTTACGACCCTAATTGGATATGCGGTTAAGAAAGTGAGTGAGTTCCTTGTAACTATTATGTGACATAATGTTAAAATATCAGAGACAGCAGCAACACTGGACTTATACTGTCTGGAGTGGAAATCATTTTAGACCAAAAAAAAAGAACTTTTGAGAGATTATGAGAAAAAAATGTGTTTTGGTTTATTTTTCCATTCAATATTTTTTCTCCACAAATCAAGTAAAAAATAAATTACAGACATTAAAATATTATTGCGTGTTCTCAAGGGGTGCAATTACAGTTTGCATATTCATATATGCTAATACTACATGAATAATTTCCCTTACCACCTTCGCCTCTCTCCAAAGGTTGCAAACCATTAATTAAAACCCAACAATTAGCAGGAATATTCTCTATTATTTATTATGTTCTTCTCAGCGCTGCATGGAGCGGTCATAATTCATTTCAATACTAGACGCTTCTTCCCCGAGTTATGACAACAGAGCCACACTTTTTTTATTTTGGTCTGTAGGTCCTGGATTCTGTAAAGTTGCTTTGAGACAATGTTTATTGTAAAAAGCACTATACAAATAAAATTGACTTGACTTGACAGGAGACCTAACACAGCAAATAACATTTTCAGGTACATTTCTTATTCCATCTTAAAGCATATAAATGTTCTACTGTCAGCCTGAGGTCCAGAAGGTTATACTACTACTATTGTGAGATCTGTATGTTTCTTCTCCTGCCATCCTAACACTTCTATTGTTAATATACAATAGCCCACAAACTCTTAGTCTTGTTACCCTGAGGCTTACAAGCTTCCTACTATCCTATCCTAAGATGGGCACAAGTTTCATCTCCTGCCAGCTTGGGTCCCACACACTTTTACAATTGTTAACCTAAGGTCCACAAGCTCATATGGCTGTAATGACACCCGTAAGACCTATAACCTCCTACTTCTTTCAAGTTTACAAACTCATCCTAAGGTCCACACACTCACACGTCTTCATTTCCGAGGTCCACAAGTTACTGCTTCTGTAATTCTTGTGTCTTTAACCTCTTACTCCTTCAATCCCAGCCTTTTCTAACCCTGCAAGTGCATTATTAGGTCCAAAAGCTTCTGCCAAACCCAGCATTTAGAATTATGGAAGCTTCTACTTGTTTTATACTACATAGGTTTATACAAGTATTACAATACTGCATTCTTGAGGGCCACAAGCTTTCATTCCTGCTGTCCTGTAGAAGGCAAGCAATACGAAGTCATACTCCTGTCATCTTAAAGCCTAAAAGCTCATATTGTCTACTTGATACAAGCTATACGGCTCGGGGCTAATGACCCCCTATTTCAGCTATTTTAAACCCTTCATTTCCAACTGTTGGCTTTAAGAGATCCACAAGCAGAGGCCCACAAACTACAACTGCTTTTACTGTTATCTTCTATTTCTTCATCTTCTATTCTGCCAAGTTAAGGGTCTTTATGTGTGGCATTTAAAGCTTTGCTCCTTTATCTTTCTACCCTAAGAACCACAAGCAGCTACAAATGCTATCCCTAGGTCTAAAATGTCCATATTCCACCACCCTGAGATCCACGAAGTACTACTACTGTAATTCATGGTCCAAAAGCTCTTGCTCCCACCATTGACGAACCCCAACAATCCTGTTCCTGCCATCCTGAGAACCTCAGTTTTGATTCTGACAACAACCTCTAAGTTATATCTGCAATGATGTACACACAGAGAGGTTGGAAATATAAAACCAAATTTGAATTGTCAAATGTTTTATTTTATTGAAGGCCTTGTGTGTGTGACTTTTGTTCCTTGCTTACTCAGTCTCTCAGAACTCCAGGACCTCAATGCACTTGAGTATTCAAACAACTCTTCAGGTGATGATGAGGTTTAAAGCATTGTGTGTGCAGTGACAGAGAGAGCAAGTAGACACAGAGCCCTGGATGATCACTCCAAAAATTCTTTATTGCCAAAGAGATGTTTAGCATCCAAATTTGTTGTTGCAGATGTCTAAGCCGCACCAAAGCAGATTAACTTTCTTCTAAAGATCTTTGGTGGTACAAACTAAGTTTAGCACATGAAACCACCCCTGAAGCATGTGAAGGTCTGCATGTTTTAATATTTTTGGAGAGTTTGTTGCATTTGAATGCTTGTCCAGTCTCCAGCCGTGTCTCTTTACTTGATTCATGTCGATTTCAGAATGAATAATAACACTAAGTCAACGGCGTGTTACTCTTCATTGAGTCCAGCTTTGAAGCTTTCTTAATAAATTACCTCCCACTTTATCCCTCTCACAGAGAAAAAAAGCTGTGCAATATTTATCAAGCTTTACCAAAAAGGGAGGGGTGGAATCCTTGAAATTTTCATCAAAAGTATTCTAATCATGCAATCATCAGGTCAGCTAATGAGTTAGCAGGAGTGTCTGAGTCGCCAGGATTCAAGGGAAAAAATGATAACATTGAGTGTATCTCTATTTATATCTCTCTCTTTTCCCATCAGTCACGTCTCATCAAAGTTCGGCCTCATTAGGCCATCATTCACTGGTACATTTGATTATAGTTTCACTTTTCCAAGGGAGAATTTCACTCATTATGCTCATTAGTTTTCAAGGTCGTCGTTTGAAGCCGTTTCTGTCAATATGAGATAAATCAACTCTTTGTTTTCACTCTTTGTGTTTTTCATTCATATTTACGTCTGCCTTCTTTGCCTTAAAGTTTAGCAGCTGTGATTATTTTTCGCCTGACTTGTAGCAGATCCTTAAAGTCATGTTCGGTGTTCAGAGTTTGTTTCTGTGGAAAGGTAGTTCAACAGTTATGGTACTGGACTACTGATTAAATTGTCCTGATTTAAGCCCCACCTCTACCTCTTGCCGTTGTTAAGCCCTTGAGCAAGGCCCAAAAGCCTTGTACTAGTACTTGAACAAGTGTTGGACAGAATAATAAAATACCACATGGTAAAGGACCTTGACTATGAAGTGACTGTAGTTCAGCTGTAGTGCTCAGGTTGCACCAAGATCTTAATACATTAATAACACTCAAACTTAAGATCTTGATCTATAAAGATTTAAAATGGTAAAAGGAAACAGTCACAAACATTTTGGCAGAGAATGTAAAGACGAACAAGAAGAACAGGACACCAATCCATCGCTGGGCCTCGGCCATCCCTCCCTTCACACATAGCCAATAATGTCTGTATGATGGCCAAACCCTGCTGATGATTAAAACGCAGAACACTTGTTACTTTGCTTTTTTTTAT
The DNA here is from genome assembly GCF_030014385.1 of Trichomycterus rosablanca. NCBI lineage: Eukaryota > Metazoa > Chordata > Actinopteri > Siluriformes > Trichomycteridae > Trichomycterus > Trichomycterus rosablanca. Next base: position 8,053,316 of record NC_085996.1, on the reverse strand, counting down.
TATAAATTATTGTGGGTTTTCTGAAAATCTGCATGGTGAAACATTTACAGACAGCAACTGTCTGTATAATTGCTGGGACTGAAAGTTATATTGAATCACATGGACAAAGATGTATGTATGATTTTTGGTGTAGGTTAGTGGGTATGTATTTTATTCATTTATGTGTGTGTGAGCGTGTAACATGTTTTAAGGATATAAATAAAATAAATAGCTTTAAATTGCAGGCTGTTTGCTCAGGTCCCACCCTCATAGCTGTCAATCAATCTCACATCACCATGGAAACAGGCATGGCCTCTGTTTTAGTAGGATTATTGATGTACTACCAGACATGAACTAATGAGGAAACAAACACACCTTTACACACTTGAGTGTGTGTGTGTGTGTGTGTGTGTGTGTGTGTGTGTGTGTGTGTGTGTGCAGATTCTGCATGCCGTCTTGTTAGAACTGAAATATTAATATGCAAATCCGGTTCATCCCTGTGCTGTGGATCAGCGTCAATCTCTCTGAACCGCTTCATTGCTTCTCTGCCACTAGTTAAACAAGTGCAGAGAGTATACTACACTACAGGTATAAATGATCCATACACATACACACAACAGCAATTTCCAAAAAGGAAGAAAAAATTTTAACAAATCAACTCTTTTTTTTTTTTTGCATTTTCCACAATTTCCCTCCCAATCTAGTCCTATCCAAGTATTCAATTACATTTCATTAGCTCTACTGCTGTAGACTTTCACTCCTGAGCAGGGCCTAACGAAAACACTCCACTTCCGACACGTGCAGTAGTTGACCACTTCTTTTCACCTCTTCATATGGAGATCCGTTGTTGCATGGAGTGTCACACACCAATCTCCATTATCCCCTGTCTCTGTGCAGGCACCATTCTATCCGACATTTAGACAAGCACCCGACCTGGCGGTAACAGGGCTGAGATTCGAACTCACCAGTTCAAAACGTCAGCTTTGGTGTGCTTGTGTGAGTTTTAAAACTTTGTAGTTTTAAAACTTGAAGAGCAAAATAGATCTACAACCTTCTAAAAATAGATCAAGATCTTTTTTTTGGCCCTTAGAAGATATGAGCAACATACATGCTTATTTTTGGAGAGAAGCAGAGTATTTCCTAAATTAACCCCCTTATACACACACACACACACACACACACACACACACACACACACCACTGAAACAGAAAAAGGGCTTTTGTGGCCAGGTTTTTGACATACACACAGTAGAGAACAACACACACTTCTGGCCACATGCACCAGCTTTAAACACACCACACACACACACCACACACACACAAACTCAAACAGAAACAGGACTTTTGTGGCCAGGTTTTTGACATACACACAGTAGAGAACAACACACACTTCTGGCCACATGCATCAGCTTTAAACACACTACACACACACCCCATCCACACACCCTTCACAAGCTCCAAAAGCACTTTGATGTGAGACAGAAAGAGGATTGCTTGGTTGTGTGTGTGCTGAGCATTTGGTTGCAGACTGGGTGCAAGGTGGGGTGTCTGAGGTATGTATGGATAAGGGGGTCTGTGGGGAGTGTGTGTGTGTGTGGTGAGCATTTGGGTGCAGACTGGGCGCAAGGTGGGATGTCTGAGGTATGTATGGGTAAGAGGGTCTGTGGGGAGAGTGTGTGTGTGTAGTGTGTATGGGGGCAGGAGAATGGTGTCAGCTGTGCAGGCAGCAGAAAGCCGACATCTTAATAAAATAGCCTCAGGCAAAAGCCCATTAAAGACTTCACAAGGCTGCCTCCCCTCTGCCAGGTACACACACACACACACACAATCTACACAATGCATCAGTCTGTCTTGTGTGTTGTGTGTGTGTGTGTGTGTGTGTGTGTGTGTGTCTGCATTCAGGAGAGGTTACAAACCTCAGTGTTACCTAGCTTTAGAGTCAATATAAGAATACCAACAAGGTGCTTCAGAGCCTGTGTGTGTACATTGTGTACTGGCCAGTAGTTGTGCATCTGGAGTGACTATTATTTTATTAGGATTTTAATGTCATCTTCTACACACTTTGGTTACATTCATGACAGAAACGGTAGTTACTAGTTACACAAGATTTATCAGTTCACAAGTTTAATATCAAACACAGTCATGGACAATTTTGTATCTCTAGTTCACCTCACTTTGGACTCTTTGGACTGTGGGAGGAAACCCAGGCTGCTGCAGACACTGGATGAACATGCAGACTCAACACAGAAAGGAGCGGGACCGCTCCACCTAGGGATAGAATCCAGGATCTTCTTGCTGTAAGGTGACGTGCTACCCACCGAGCCACTGTGCCAACCTCATTTCTGTCATAGTATCATATAGTACACTGTCAAGTTCCTCCATAAAGCCCCATCACATGAGGGTGTGGCCCCTGTTCCTGTCAAAATACCTGGCTTTATAACCTATTGTTTTTTGTAACCTGTTGATGCCAGTGTAGGAGGCATGACTTCTAAACCTCTTCCTGTCATTACCAGCTCAGAGGGCGTGGCCTTTCGATACTTCTAGTCAAAATGAAGAAGGCGTGGCCTATACTGTACTGTAATAAAATGTTAGCTGCTGTAAATGTATCTTATCATGATGTGTACTGCATTATTAATTCAATACATACATACCCCTACAACCACCACAAACACACTTCGCAGGGGGTTTACTGCACGCTTTGAAGCTCAGGGTTATGATTTCATGGCCGGAGAGAGATTAAACAGACAGAGACAGAGCAAGACGAGGGATTTAGGGGAGACAAAAGACAAAAAAACAAGAAGCGACAGAAGCTAAAGCTTCTTTTTCCTGCCCAAACGCAGAACTCTGCGTCGTGGTAAACTCTTGTTTTGACAGCATGTCACTTCAACAGTGCCGAGAGAAGCGGGCAGAGCGGGCATGTGCCTGTGTGTGTGTTTGAATGCATGTTTGACTCTGTGTGTGTGTACGGTGAGCTTGCTGACGCGATCTTTAGCAAGACCCTAAGGCTATTGTCATAAAACTCAGCAGCGCTAACAGACGCCGCTAATTCAGCTGTCAGCCGCCTGATAGCATAGCACACCGAGTGCCATTTTAACTGAAGCAGCTAATAGGGGCGTTTATAGGCCAGGCGGTGCCTTAGTGTGCTTCTGTGGAGAACACAGACCAGAGATTACAGTCTGATTCATCATCCTAACCCTCTCACACACAACACACACACACACAGTATACAAGTAATCAGCTTTAAACCAAAACCTTACTATCTGGTTAATTTAAGCAGGCTAAACTGTGATTTAGCAGGATAATCCAGACATTGACTCTCGTGTTAAATCCTTCAAACACTTTTAAGAGGTGTTCAGCTTTTGGTTCTTAGCCCAGAACCTACTGCATTATAAACACCCTCTTATCTACACTTCTCATTCCACAAATACCCCCACTGGCCCAACTCACTTACCAGTTTATCAAGTACACACAGCATGCAAATGCATTTTGTATACTGAATGGTGCTCATCTGTTGCTTTAAAATTGTAGATTCTGTACAACAGTGTTGCTGCAAGTCAAAACCTTTGGAACAACTACTTGCCCGTTGTCCAATGCAGATACATTATGTGGTCAAATGTATTAGGACACCTGACCATGAGCCTGTTGGACACCTATTTCAAAAACAAATGGTATTAAAATAGTGTGATCTTGTGTGATCTTTTCAGCTATAACAACAGCCACTCTTCTGTGGGGATTTGTGCCCATTTGTATGGCTGGGCACAGATATTGACCAAGAAAGCCTGAACTGATGTTCCAGTTCATTTGAAAGATGTTCAGTGGGACTGAGGTCAGGGCTCTGTGCAGGTCACCGGGGTGTCCTTAAACCAAACTTTTCTTCATGTCTTTACAGACCCTGTTTTGTGCCCAGGGGCACAGTCATGTTGTGGCAGAAAAGGCCTTCCCTAAACTATTGCTGCAAAATTGGAAGCAAATAATTTCCTTTATGTAATTAATTTATTACACAATCGTTGTAGCTGAAACATATAAATTCAAAAGTTAGAAGGGATGTCCCAGTACTTCACCCATATAGTGTAGGTAAGGTAATAAGTTAATGTGTGTTGCCTGGTGGCAGATTGGCACCCTGACTAGAGTAAACTCCAGCCCAGCACCAAGTGTTGAAACTTAAATAAGCAATAAATTACTCCTGTTTACATTTATTATTACAATTGGCTTTTCTCAACTCAGGAACTTCTTGTTCTTGCAGTGACTTTCTTTAAGCTTTATTTTTATAAAGTAATGAGACAGTAATGAGACAGTAATGAGACGGTCCTTTAACCAGGAGGAAACGGAGCAAATCCACTATGTGTTACAACCCTTAGTGAAATTCCAGTGGCATCTGAAATTTCATGATTTAAGGACCAGACATTTCAACTTTTGCTTCATTATTTACCTCCTTCACCTCTCCGCCTTCTCTTGAGCATATAGCTCTCCTGACCCTCCTGATTCCCAAGGAAGTAAGAAGCGCTACAGGCCGCAAGGCAGGAATTTCACGTTTGCGCCAGACACCCAACTTCTTTACTTCTTTCCTTCTTCACTATTATAAAAGTGTGAGCCATGTGAGTAAAGAATGCCACCTGCTGGTGGTCCAGTGCTGCTGATGGTGATCTAGGGGAAGTCTTGGGTTAGTGTTGGTGCTGGATCGCTCTCTTTGCAGGTTGTGGGCTCTGGTGGGGGGTCTGATGTGAGGAACTGGTGGGTGCAACTCAAGCACTTTTATTAACTAGACCTTTAAGTATTTAGGGGAATTTTTGAATGTATTAGGTTGGTAGTGTTTGGAAACTCTAACTGGGATGATGGGTGCGTTAGCCTTGGGGTTATTTTGCTGATGGTTTAGCCACACTAGTTGGCAACACCTGTGTAAAATAAATTTTCAGTCCAAAAGTCCAACCCTTTATATAATTATATAAAATGACACTGGTTTAAGAAAGGCCCTTTTCTGTTTCAGCATGACTGTGCCCCTGTACACAAAGACCCATTTTTTTTTAATTAGCATAAGTTTATCCACTTTATCCTATGTAGGGTAAAATTTTAGGACCATTTGGGATATTTGGGGGTATTCTGGAAATAAGAAGCCTAAGTAATATTTACTAGGAGTATGTTCAGTTTAGAAGTTGGACACAGGACGCAATGGTTAAGGTACTGGACTAGTAATCAGAAGGTCGCTGAACCCCACCACTGCCAGGTTGGTGCTGTTGGGTCCTTGAGCAAGGCCCTTAACCCTCATTTGCTCAGACGGTATACTATAACTGTAATGTATGTCGCTTAGAATAACAGCGTCAACTAAATGTAGAAAATGTCAATGTAAAAGTCTGAACTCCTCTTCACTAGACCAGATCATCACCCGCCTATCCGAATGCGTTAGTGTGGCAACAGCGACATCTGGGGGTTTTGGTGCCATGTACAGAATGGCAACTTCTGTCTAAATTTTTTTTCCATGCAGGCTGAGCGGAAATACCTAAAAATGTTTGGATTTCTGTTCATATCACAGCTGCGTCTAAAGAAAGAGCACAAACTTTATCCTGACATATACAGAAGTACTGACACCTCTAGTAAAGTTTTTATCTCGTTTTCATTAACTGTTTTTATCAGAATCAGAATCAGAATCGGGCTTTATTGGCCAAGTATGCTCACACATACAAGGAATTTGTTTTTGGTTACACAGATGCTTGCAGTGCACGAAAAATACAATACAGACAATCTTATTCACACAGCTCACTCTCTCTCTAACACACACATTCATACCTGTAAACATAGAAAACATTGTAAACATTTAGCATGTGCAATTTACATTGTAATTTTAAAAAGGTGCAGTTTTGTGCAATATAAAAACTATAGAAAATATAAAAATATATAAATATGAAATGGAAGTAAAGGTGAAAATCCTGTGTATGCCATTACATAAATGAAATAGGTAGTTTTTGATGTGCAAGTGTCCCGAGTATTAACAGTACAGTAGTGTTCAATTGTTCATGAGCGTAATGGAGTTTGGATAAAAGCTTCTCTGTAGCCTGGTCGTTCGGGTCTTCATGTGGCTGAAGCGTCGGCCTGATGGAAGGCACCGAAACAGGTGATGACCAGGGTGAGACGGGTCAGTGATGATTTTCTCTGCACGCTTCCTGGTTCTGGAGGCATGCAGGTCCAGCAGTGTGGGCAGCTTTACACCGATGGTCCTCTCTGCAGACTTGATGATGCGCTGCAGTCTCTTGGTGTCATGTTTTGTGATAGCGCTGCCCCACACTGTGATGGATGTGGTGACGATGGACTCTATGATGGCTGTGTAGAACTGCACCATCAGCTCTTGGGGTAGGTTGAACTTCCTCAGCTGGTACAGAAAGTACATCCTCTGTTGAGCCCTCTTGATGATGGAGTTGATGTTGCTGTCCCACTTCAGGTCCTTGGAGATCGTTGTGCCCAGGAACTTGTAGGACTCCACAGCCATCACAGTCCTGTCTAGGATGGTGAGTGCTGGCAGGGTTGGGGGTCTCCTCCTGAAGTCCACGGTCCACGGTCCACGGTTATCCTGGACAGGGTTGCAAAAGGCCCAGTTTCTTCTGGAAACAATGGGCGCAAAACAGGAATACCTTCGTCAGGCTGCCAATCCATTGCAGGGCTTTGGCAACCACCAGACATCAGACAAAGCCAATCATGTCTGTGTGGACGCCCGGACAAACGATAGCACTGCTGAGATTAGCGGTTACCCAGATTTCAGTAGTGGTGGGCTAGCATAACAGACCACTGTGTATCTCTGGGGTTTACTCAATATTATGTGTGTTTAGACCAGCATAATTGAATCTCTAGAAACTGGTGTCAGACTGTCAGTGCTCCAGCACAACCTCCCTCGTTCCTCCATCATCCCTCCATTACTCAGTCATCTCAAACTCACTCACAGACTAAAAGAAAAAAAGAGGGGGCCATTTGTTGCTGTTTACTTACCAAATCCTCTCATTCGCTCCGTCTACATTTTGTGCTTAGAGAAAAGTTCAGCAAAATGTAAATGTTTTATAGAGGAATGTGGTATTATTAATTTGATGAGATCAGTGCAAGTGGTGTCTGGGTAGAGGGGGTTGGAGGTTAGAAGATATAAAAAAGCAAGAAAAAAGTCTTACCTGCTGGGCAGTGAGGCCAAACATGGGTCAGAACCACTGGGAAAGTAAGAGGATATAATAGGGAGAGAGTAAATGCAGGATCTTTTATTTAACCCACACTAAAAAAAAAGAGGGGGGAAAATGAAGTAAAAAAAAAAAGGAAGGTGGTGAAATGAAATCAAAATCCACAACTACAAAATCTGCTTTTAGAATTAATAAAATGAGAAGAGAAAGAGAAATTGGATGTCCAACATGCTCATGGTCAGGTGTCCATATAGTGTAAGTTTTTTCCTGATCAGGGTCGCGCTGGATCTGGTGTTACTCAAAAATATTGACGGCTTAGACCTGGACACGTCTCCAGTTTCTCGTAGGGCAACACACACTAAATCATTTACACACTTAAACCTAATTTAGAGCAGCCGATTCACCTTCTGCATAGTGAACCTACCAGGTACCAGAAAGAAACCCACAGCAACATGGAGAGAACCTGTAAAACTCCTCACAGACAGTGATCAAAGACCCATTCTGCTTGAGCCACCAGTGAAACAGCTAATAAGGCTGAATGAACGAACAAACACTATTATCTATTATCTAGCTCTAATTCAGTTTATTTGTTTGTTCATCTTTAGTAGCTGTTTTTTCTGTGAGGTTCCTGGTAGGTCTGGTAATAGATCACGAGTACCGTGTGCAAGTTATTGCCATATTTCATCATGTTACTACTGGAGCTAAAATTTAACTTTTACACATTTAACTTACACTGCTCACTCCGGTTCTATTATTGCTATGCTAAAGCTTACAACTTGAATAAATAAAGAAGGTGAAGATCCTAAGAACCCGGGTTTTGTCCCTGTCATCGACCACCAGTCACTGTCAGTGAGAAGTTTTTTATGCACAAGTGTACATTTTCTCTGCATACTGTGGTTTCCTTCCACATTCCCAAACATGCAGAAGACGCATTGGCTGATTTAATAGCCTCTAGGTGTGTGTGAGTGACTGAGTGTGTCTCCAACGTGTTAGTGTGTGTTGCTCTCCCATAGTGTAATGATCGCCTGCCGTTCAAGGAATACAGAAGAAAGGCAGGAATTAACCCTGGACAGGGCAACTTTCACTTCCTCACCTACACCTACGGACAATTTAAAGCAGCCAGTCTACCCTACAACTTTAAGGGAGGAAACCGGAGTATCTGAAGGAAAGGAAAGACAAGCAGAGAACATTTACTGTCTGATAGTAGTCAGAGACAAGGATGATGGCCATTGCATACAGAAGCTATGCTACAGTGTGAGTGAGTGAGTCTATTAAGGTGGAAAGTAAGTGTGTGTGTGTGTGTGTGTGTGTGTGTGTGTGTGTGTGTGTGTGTGTGCATGCACATGCGCATGCATGTGTGTGTGTTAGAGAGCTGCGGAGAGACTAATTAGGTTTGCAGTAGAAGGCAGCGAGGGTTCAGCAGAGGAACTCTGGGCTAGAGCTGGGCTAATGATGGAAAAAAGGATTTTCTCTCTCTCTCTCTCTCTCTCTCTCTCTCTCTCTCTCTCTCTCTCTCTCTCTCTGACAGAGTAACACACCACTGCACACATTCTATATGTTCAAAAATCCTGAAATCATGTCCTGTCCACTACACAGCTACATTCAGGTGTTCTGATTATTTTGTTCCTCATAACTTCAGAAGCTACTTTACCAAAAATATTCCAAAATATTTTTGTTTGGATTATATACAGTATACAGTGTGTGTATTAGTGTCACTCTCTGGTCTGTGTTATTGGAAAGCTTGTGTACAGAAGAATGTGTATGCCATTATTGTGTGTGTGTGTGTGTGTGTGTGTGTGTGTGTGTGTGTGTGTGTGTGTGTGTGTGTGTGATACAGAGCAGAAGATCTGATCAAGGTTGGCATCAGATCGGCGTTTAACAGCAGGACCCGTGTTGGTGTGAATAAATATTAAGATCACCTGGTACTTACTGTATGTTACACCTTAAGGGCATTTTTCCCTCAGGCACAGAAACACTGTGGTGCCTCACTGCTGCAAACACACCATCAACCATTATACACTGACATCATCTCTGTAACAACACACACCACCTACCATTATACACTGACATCATCTCTGTAACAACACACACCACCTACCATTATACACTGACATCATCTCTGTAACAACACACACCATCAACCATTATACACTGACATCATCTCTGTAACAACACACACCACCTACCATTATACACTGACATCATCTCTGTAACAACACACACCACCTACCATTATACACTGACATCATCTCTGTAACAACACACACCACCTACCATTATACATTGACATCATCTCTGTAACAACACACACCACCTACCATTATACACTGACATCATCTCTTTAACAACACACACCACCTACCATTATACACTGACATCATCTCTGTAACAACACACACTACCAACCATTATACATTGACATCATCTCTGTAACAACACACACCACCTACCATTATACATTGACATCATCTCTGTAACAACACACACTACCTACCATTATACATTGACATCATCTCTGTAACAACACACACCACCTACCATTGTACACTGACATCATCTCTGTAACACACACTACCTACCATTATACACTGACATCATCTCTGTAACAACACACACCATCTACCATTATACATTGACATCATCTCTGTAACAACACACACTACCTACCATTATACATTGACATCATCTCTGTAACAACACACACTACCTACCATTATACACTGACATCATCTCTGTAACAACACACACTACCTACCATTATACATTGACATCATCTCTGTAACAACACACACCACCTACCATTGTACACTGACATAATCTCTGTAACACACACTACCTACCATTATACACTGACATCATCTCTGTAACAACACACACCATCTACCATTATACATTGACATCATCTCTGTAACAACACACACTACCTACCATTATACACTGACATCATCTCTGTAACAACACACACCACCTACCATTATACACTGACATCATCTCTGTAACAACACACACCACCTACCATTATACATTGACATCCTCTCTGTAACAACACACACCACCTACCATTATACACTGACATCATCTCTGTTACAACACACACCACCTACCATTATACACTGACATCATCTCTGTAACAACACACACTACCTACCATTATACATTGACATCATCTCTGTAACAACACACACCACCTACCATTATACATTGACATCATCTCTGTAACAACACACACCACCTACCATTATACACTGACATCATCTCTGTAACAACACACACCATCTACCATTATACATTGACATCATCTCTGTAACAACACACACTACCTACCATTATACACTGACATCATCTCTGTAACAACACACACCACCTACCATTATACACTGACATCATCTCTGTAACAACACACACCACCTACCATTATACATTGACATCATCTCTGTAACAACACACACCACCTACCATTATACACTGACATCATCTCTGTAACAACACACACCACCTACCATTATACACTGACATCATCTCTGTAACAACACACACTACCTACCATTATACATTGACATCATCTCTGTAACAACACACACCACCTACCATTATACACTGACATCATCTCTGTAACAACACACACCACCTACCATTATACACTGACATCATCTCTGTAACAACACACACCATCTACCATTATACATTGACATCATCTCTGTAACAACACACACTACCTACCATTATACACTGACATCATCTCTGTAACAACACACACCACCTACCATTATACACTGACATCATCTCTGTAACAACACACACCACCTACCATTATACACTGACATCATCTCTGTAACAACACACACTACCTGAAACTGAGTTCAACACCTGGCAGAAGTTTTGAAATAGGATACAGATGTGATTCAGCTGGAACACACATCATTGTTTTGCTGAGACAGCACTGCATTTTTACTTTTGGAAATTTATCACACTGAAACTGGTCTGTTGTGCAACATTTGCTGATGTTTTATTTCAACTGTTTGTTTTAACAAGCTTTCAGGACCTTGGTGCGGAAAGGCAACCTCACGGCACCATGCTGCCACCGTTTAGGGACAGCGTAGACTGAGAGATCCTCTGTGTTTGGTGTATTCCAAATATATCACTCAGCGTCCGAACCAAAAAGATTTATTTCTGTCTCAGCTGAGCACAGCACATTTTACTGGATCGTTTAAACACTCATTCACTGAATGTTTTCTAATGTTGGAAATTTCCACCGGGTACCATCTGACTGGACACAGATCTGATAAATGTTCTCTGTTGAATCAAAACCAAACACAGCAGCCACATCAGGTTTATTTAACATAGAATGAAATTTGGGTTTCACCTCCTGCAGCTTGAGAGGCTCAGTTATGGCCAGAGAATGCCTTTTTGGACATGTTTTATGATGTTTTATGTTTATACATTTATATACTAATATGTGGATGGAAAAACAACATCATGGCAGATGAGCAGGTTTAAACAAGGGTGAGTAGAAAACAGTCAGTGTGGGAATGCATGTACATGAATGTGACTGAATGGATATATAGATGATATTATATAAACACATCTATGGGTGTATACATATTTAGGTGATGTCATATGAACAGATCTAGGGATGGATACATACAGTATATAGGTGATGAACAATAAACACATTTATGGGTGTATACATATTTAGGTGATATTATATGAACAGATCTAAGGATATATACAGTACATATATAGGTGATGTTATATGAACAGATGTAAGGATAAATACATATATAGGTGATGAACAATGAACACATCTATGGATAAATACATATATAGGTAATATCTACAGTGGTAGTCATAAACAAGAAGGTGGATGGGGAAAAAGATTAAATAGATGAATGGATGGATGGATGAGTGAAGAATTATAAAGAATAGAGTGGCTGTTGTGGAAAAAATAAAAATGGTTGCCTTGGATGCTTGGATGATGGATAGATGAATGAATGGGTGGACGATAGATAAAGAATTATAGAAAAATGGAATGCTTGTAACAGAAAATAAATGATGGATGATTTGATGGATGGATACTGGACTAGTAATGAGAAGATCGCTGGTTCAAGCCCCACCACTGCCAGGTTGCTGCTGTTGGGCCCGTGAACAAAGCTCTTAACCCTCAATTGCTCAGACTGTATACTGTAAAGGCGTCTGCTAAATGCTGTGAATGGATGGATGGATGGATGGATGGATGGATGGATGGATGGGTGAAATATCCAAATATTTTTTTCTAAAAAGATGGAAATGTATGAGTGGGTGGTTGTGAAGAAATTGTAGATACTTGTAGTTACAGGAAAGAAAGAGATGAATGCCTGAAAAGACAAACATAGGTGGGAATGATTTTCAGAGAACCATGGCGGGGTGTAATGGTTGTGATGGAAAGGAAGGAGATGAATGAATGGATAAACAACTGAAAAAGAAACAAGATGAAGGAAATAATAATAATAGGGAGAACGACGAGAAGGCAGGAGTAGCCAGTATGGAGTACACAATGCTCCTCACACAGCAGTACATTAATGTGAGAGAGACTCTGGCTCCGGCAGCAGCAGCCAGCTGTCAATCACTCATCCATCCACCTGACTAATTGGCTTCTTACCCTCTGTGCTCGCGGCTCGAGTGCTAACCGCTCGCCTCTGGCGAAAAATGCAGATGAGCGCCGAAGAAGCCGAATGGTTGAGGGAGTGAGCAAGGGAGCGAGAGCGGCGGAGAGGTGAGAAGGAAAACTGCAGCTTTAGTTAATTATCTGTCTGAGGCACTCTGTCCGACAGCGGCCCACACGCCGCACTTATGCTAAACAGCAAAGCATCTTGGGAATTGGAGTGACAGCTCATTTTCCTGCTGCAATTTTATATGAAAGGTGTGCAGGAGGTGTGCGGCACCCCTTCTCTCTCAACCTTACCTTGCTTTTTCATTCTATCCCTTCCCTCTCTCTCTCTACCTGGCTTCCTTGAACCCAAATCCTGGCTCTCTCCATCTTTCCCTCGTGGGATGGCGGTGTGTTAGCTGTCACCAACACGGCTCTCTCTCCCCCTCTTTCTCTCTTTCGCTCTCCATCCCTCGTTCTTTCTCTCCTGCTCTGACAGCGGCTTGTTGACAAACGCCAGCAGTCATGTGGGCACCCTGGGAAATCTCTGCCACCATTTTGTCAGCAGAATGACAGAAGCAGTTAATGTCTCAAATTCTCGACGTGACAGAGAGTCGTCTTGTTGACAGTGTTTGACACTCCGCTCTCAATTCATGTCCGCCATTTTAATTCATTATATATGTTTTTTTTCCTTCTCTGCCATTGCTAAGCCCCTTAATCACCCCCTTTCTCCAGCTCTCTAACCCCTGTCTGGCACTAACACTCCTCTGCAGACCTCGGCTGAGAAATGAACTGTTACTCGATTTGTTGGTGTGTAATGATTTTCTCTGTGTGTGTTTTAATGAGAATTGTGTCTGCACCTCGTTAGAAGCAAAATAAACCCTGGACTCATTAGACGTCTACCCGATCAATACAATTTACAAATTAGAAACAGAGTCTGTCTATAAAAGTACGATTCATTTATTTTCTTCTGAGTATTTCATGCAAATATGATGAGGAACAAAGGAACAGACTGAGAAGAATGACTGACAGTATTTCCATATATAACAACAGATAAAATGGAAATGTTTTCACCTGCTCAACAAATAAACACAACACAACAATATTATATAGAGAAAAAATAATGTATACTAAAACAAGGTTTGGAGGGATAGTTTAGTAAAAAAATACAATTAATAAGAGATGAATAAATGATTGGTTCCTTGGTGCACGAAGACATGAACCGTTTTCCATGAAAAGATGTGCAATAACAAAATCTACAGATTTCTGGATTTGATAGCTGTAAAACATGATGAAAGCTTTCTGAATGGATGGATGGATGGATAGATGGATAGATGGATGGATGGATGGATGGATGGATGGATGGATGGATGCTACACTGGAATAATTTGAATAACTAGTAAAAATAAAAACCAAATAAATAGACGGATGGTTAGCAAGATGGATAGAAAAGGTAGCTAAATAGAGATACACATGGGTGAATAAGTGAATAGATGGATAGAAGGTAAGTTGGATGAATGGGTGGTAACGAAAAAATGTTTGGATGAATAGATGGATACTTAATTGGTAGGTGGGTGGGTGTTTATTGCATGGTTAGCTGGATGGATAGATTGTTGGATGGACAGGTAGAGAAACCAATCGTTCTGTGAATGGATAGATGGATGGATGGATAAATGGATGGATGAATTTACCAGACCCCCCTTGTGGTGGAAACAAAACTCACAATGTAATAAAACAAGTTATGAAGACCTGCTGACCTGTTTCTGCCTGTGTGTATGTGTGTGTGTGTGTGTGTATTTTTAGCTTCTCTATAGATACCAGCACTCTACACGACAGCACACACACACTTTTACTGTATCAGTATAGTACATCAGCAAAACACAGTAGACACCACACTGAAATTCAGTCCTTAAAAACTTGTAATGGAGTCACGCACACACACTCAGCAGGAAGAGCCCAGGAACTTCTCCAGCATTTTATTTTGAATTTACAGTGGCTGAAAATATGAGTGCATGAAATAAATAATAAATGTTCCAGTCACAGATCATCTCAGTCCAGCTACGGCATGACAGCCTTCTGTAAAAGGTGTCAGGGTCTGCAGGCTACTGATTACTGATTTTTAGTCTAGATCTTTTAAACAACACTGATGCTTCAGTGAAAACTGTTGGAGTATAGAGTGAACATATTACATTCATATGAACTTTTCCTCTTCCTTTCTTAGTCACCTTAGAAATAATTTAACTCTTTTAACAAACACACAGTAATTTATATTCTATTTTTCCTGATAATAATGACAATAAAATAATGTGTTTTTAATTTAAAGTATTTATAGTGTGGTATTCTTATATTCTTATAGCTATTATCTGTTTCTACCTGAATCTAAGTTGTGACAGCTCGGCCAGAGTTAATTTAAGAGTGACTGAATCCGTTGCTCCTATGTGGCATCATAAGCATTAGCCAAAAACTGGCTAAGTGGATTCAAAGGTCTGATGGCTTTGTAATCACAGTTAGCCCAATGTTGGCCCAGGGAATTGGCTTTCTAAGTTACTGGATTGTTCTGAAATGGACCAAAGGCTAGTGCTAATATCGTGAAGTGTCCATAATTCTGCACACACCAATCAGAACAATGCAGTTACTGTGATATCATGAAAAAGATAAAGATAATTAATTCTAGGGTGCCCAAAAATAAAAAAGGATTTTAAAAGTGCACTTTTAAAAGCCTGGTGTCAAGTCACCTACAAGTAAAATAAAACAACCTGGTGTGTTACAAAAAGTAACGTGTTACAGAAAGTGCAAAAATGGTGTGACAAAAATAACAAAAGTGCTCAGTTATGGGAGGTCTAAAAGTAGTAATTTTTAAGTCTGGGCATGATCAGAACATCCAGAACATTATTGCAATAACATTATGACAAACCCTAATAAAATCATAAAATAAGACATGGTGGTGAATTCAGTTTTGATACATTTGGATCTTTATTTCTAGTGAATCTGTAATATTTCATAATTTTAACATTGTTGGATATTCAGTGTAAAAAAAGCAGTAAACAAATTAAGAAAAATGAACCACTGGTGAATTTTATTCATTTTTTACTTAAGAGTAAAACCTTTCCGGAGTGCGAATGTGACTCAAAAATAATAATGTTATAATTATTATTAGTAATACAAGTAAAACTGAAAATTTGAATTTAAAATGTCTTGTGTATTACATACATTACAAATGTAATAATCAGCATTATTATTTATAAAAATATTTAGGATTATACTTTCTTACCAATCCACTATAATAATAATAATAATAATAATAATAATAATAATAATAAAATTAATAAAATACTACTAATAATAATTAATATTATTATAATTATTATTTTATGATTTTATTTTATAATTATTTATTTTAAATAATAATAATAGTAAGCATTAAATGTCAACATTACTATTTGTAAAAAATAAAATATTTAGGATTACACATTATTGCACTATTGATATTCTTTACTATAATAATATTAATAACAACTATTATTATTATTATTATTATTATTATTATTATGAAAAGTCTCCTTATTTGTAAAAAAAATATATATATATTTCAAGGATATTTATTCATTTTATTGTTATGAACAACAAAAAATACATTTATAGTTAAATTTTTATCATTAATACATTATTGTTAGATAGTTGTTCTAAAATATATATTTTACTATTACATTATTAATATGTAATAATTACTTATTATTGCTATTATTTAATGTTATTTTAAACAACCCTGATGACTCCTGATAGAAACAAAGGGGGATAAATATGTGATAAATGTGTGCAATAGCCACAATAGAGAGAGAAATCAAGTGCGCCTCTCTGTTCAGCTGGTGTGCAGGTGTAGAGGCAGGAAGTGGAGGATGATGGGATTAAAGGGGCTCTCTGTCACTCTCTCTGGATGTGACGGGGGTGAGGAGTGCGTCAGGAGCAGATTTGTACCGACAGCACCGGGTGCATTCTCCCGTCAAACGCCATAAAAAGGCGCGCGGGAGTGATCAAAGCTCTGCGTGCTGCTGCTGCGGTAAAAAAAAAACGGGGGCCTCGTTCCCCCCTCGTTCCCCCTGCTTCTCCTGCCCCGCCGTCTCTCGGGTGGAGGCATGATTGAAGTCTGGTTAAAACAAAACAAAACACAAAAAAAATAAAAAAAACAACTACAAATAATCTTTCCCCCCGAAACGCTATAGCGCTGTTTACATTTTTATTCCATTTCTGCATCTGGATAAATAAAAAAAAAAAAACACAACTCGCTTCAAAATGTCTGAAAAGTTTTTGCTCAAATAACTACATTTAGCGCGCAAAATAGAGAAAAGTAGGCTAGAGCCGTGAGGGCTGTTTAGAAAAAAAAATAGCCGAATTAATTTGTTTAAAATCGTAATTGTAATGAAGCGACAGTTTAGTTTGGGGGGGGGTGAGATGTGACTGTGTGAAGGAACTAAACAAGCGCTGGTTTAAGTCTTCAGTCAGTCAGCAGAAGTGCGCACATGCAGGGTGGAATGAGCGCAGGAAAAACAGTCAATCCTCCAGTGAGCTGCAGCTTTAGTAGTTTTTCCCTGTAGAGGAGCCGAAGCTGCGATGTTTACACATTAAGGGAGGCAGGACGGATTAAAGCAGCACATCGGCTCCTCTGGGTGCACAGATGTGATTATTTACTCGGTAGATAATGTGCTCCTCATAAACACAGTGAATCCGAGCAAACATGAAGCCCTGCAGCTCAAAAACGACAAACTTTCATTACTGTTACTGACTTTTACAAGTTACAATATAACAGTATCTGACTTTTGGTAAACTCATGCTGCTGAAACTACGCTCTTATTTTGGCAGATTCCAACTGATGGAGCTTTCAACAGACACAGTTTGGCAGGTTTGAAGGAAGGAAGTCCAGCAACTCTGTTCCACTGTAACAGCGACTCCTGTTGTCCTGTGTGGTCGCTGACACGAGTAGCGGAAGAAGTGGGAGAGAATAATGCGGCCCTCTGTCTCTGTGCTGAGACTCTGCGTGTACCCACTATAAGCCAGTGTATAGACACGCATTTTGTCGGAGATGTGTGCCAGCCTGCAGCCATCCCTGGGGTTGCGAGAGTGCACAGGGAATGCATCCAAATAGGAATCCAAAAGAAAAAAGGCCAGGGTGATGTGCCACATAGCTCTGGTACAACTAGAGAAGCAAAATCTGCTGAGCACCTTCATATAGGGTAGGATTTTATTTAACTAACACAAAGTTACCAGGACAAGCATGTAGCAGGATCCATATTTTTGGCAGCATTGGTGTAAAAATTACTTTAAAACAATTTAAATAATCGTTTCCTCTTTTTTCCCCAATCCAGTCATGTCCACTTGAAGCCTCTCTTTCTCATCGCTGCCACCACCCCTGATCAAGGAGTTTTGTGTTTGCCACTCGCCCCATTGGGTGTGCCTTCGCTGATCACTTCATTTCATTTCAGGTTTCTTACAGAGCGCAGAATCACATGTGGAAAGCCATGCACTGCCAATTGCACCAGTGACAAAAACACTCAGCCGATCCCAGCGTTGGTGGCAGAGCACCCCAGCACTCTTTTAAAAAAAATACTGATTAGCTTTTAGGGTCTCAATCAGATTTTATATAGAAAAACAGAAACCAAAAAATAGTGTTAACTTATTTATTTTATTTGACAATATCATTACAAAAAAGACACAATGAAAGTAAATGTCCATATAGATGCTTCTGGGTGAGTGTTTACATTAGCTGCTTTCTGTCAAAACATATCCTAAAATAATAATGATCCTGAAAACATAAATCAACTGGACTCAAAGACCCAGTGTTTTCAGAGCGGAGTCAGTACTGCAGCCTCTAGATTTACTTATAAGAGATGGTACGAGCTGTGATCAACATGCATTATTCTAAACCATGATGAGATAAAGATCTTAGCATGTTATATTCCTCATCTACTGTACACCTGCCTGTACGTTCAGCTAACATTCACAAGTGCTTTCCAGCTCAAGGCATTCTGTTATTATTTACATGTTGTTGTTTGTTTTGTTTTGTGTGTGTGTACGGTACAAACTATGTCCAAGCACTTTGTAAAGACCTATTGGGGATACGCTTCAATCACCATGGCATGGCCCTGAGACAAACAATGAGAGAGTGTGTTAGTGAAGGAGGAAAATGCATAAACAACATTAAATGTCATAATTATTTAACCCCCGCCCTTCCAACATGTGCCATTCAGCAGCATGTTTGTTAAAACATGAAATTCGACCTGGGGTGTATATGTGTGTGTTCTCACCTGTCCTCCTGCAGCGCATGCTGCCACTAGACCGTACTGCCCTCCCTCCTTCTTGAGCCGGTGCGCCACAGTGGTAACCAGGCGGCAGCCGGTGGCTCCGAAAGGATGTCCGATGGAAAGTGATCCGCCCCACAGGTTGAACTTCTCCATGGAAGGTGCACCAACCTGAAATGTACCTCAGTTGTTATGAATGCCACACAGATGGTTAAATAAATGAATACAGCTATAAGATTCTAAATTAAAACACAGAATTAAATTGCATAGAGCTAATGGTTTTATAAAATGTCCTAGCAGGCCCATCTGCAGCTCAGGTGACCCCAAGGTTGAGAAGCGCTGGCTAAATGACTGTGTTACCTTTGCTTTCCTTCCCATGTAGTTCTGAGCAAACCAGTCTGAGTCCATGGCCTTCAAATTAGCCATGATCTGACCCTAAAATAAAAGCAAACATCAAAGTCATTACCAGTAATAGTAAACTGCGAATGTCAAAAGTAAAACACAAGAGATTTACTCCAACACATCAACTCCAAAAAGCTGTTCAATACAACAGTGTTTTGCATCCATGCAGCTGGAATGTAAATACACTCTGTAAATGCGTCTGTATTCATGAACGCTCCAGCGTCAATGGGAAACACTTACAGCAAAAGCCTCGTGGAACTCGAACACGTCGATGTCAGCCATTGTAAGGCCGCTCCTCTCCAGTACTTTTGGAGTTGCATAGGTTGGGCTAGATCAAAGTAAAAAGAAATACAAAACATGCAGATTAGAACAGAACTTAAATCTCTAAAACAGGATTTGTTAATTCTGACAGGGAGGATTGTATTTCGCGTTTCGGATTTATAGAAAAAAAATCTGTACCACAAACCCAGACAATAAGACCTATAAAAAGAGGCACATGGGAATCAAACACCCACATGAATAAATAATGAATGAGCCGGCACAGCGCGTAACGTACACGGCACACATAGTTTAATACAAGCCAAGCACAAACAAAACCACACCACATCACACCACAACACACCACCATCCTGTTTCTAAACCAAACTACAAGCTCTGTGCTCCAAAAAAGAGAAGAGGGAAAAAGTCATGACCAAAGCACAAGCGTCTGTCACTCACCCGAGCAAAAGCTGGTCTTTAGGGTCCTGAGACACGTACACAAAGTCTCTGAAATCAACAAACAAACAAGGACACAACTCGGGTCATGCGCTGCGTTATGATTTTGTGCAGTGCAGGTACAGTGTGTATCAGCTGGTGTTCTGGTTGCCAGACAGTATTTTTATCCCTTTAACAAGGGCATCATCTAACTTATGTGATCATTTTGGAATTATTCCAATAGTATAACATGTCTGTGTCATTTCTTCCTGTTTTTATAGTGCCCTAGTTTGGATATAGTCAATTCCCCTGTGCATCCTAACAACCTCTTGCAGCCTGTGGATTGAGCAGTCTGAGCATTCCAGATTTATATGGACAGCCCGAGCAGGTACAAAGGAACACGCTGTACTTTCTGTATTGTGCTGAGACCCTGCGTTGTATTAGCGTCCTGTCCAGGGTAGGTTATTGCTCAGCACCAAGGGAACTGGACCCACTTTATTCCCTTGTAGTGTTTGAAATACACATTTAAGCAAGGTGTAATAATGTTGTACATGCTTTATCTTTTATGTTGTGTTTGATTGTATTGTTTACCTGAGATATGCTTTGGGCTTGTAACCCATAGCAAGTGCTTTCTCTTCAGACATTATCAGCACTGCAGAGGCACCATCAGTCTACACACACATACACACACACCTCATGTTACCAGTGAACAAATAAGATCAGCTCTGAGTAAATGAGCAGGTGTCTGATTAAACACTAACCAGGTAAGATGAGTTGGCAGCAGTGACGGTGCCATGAGGTTTGATGAAAGCGGGTTTCAGTTTAGCCAGCTTATCCATGGTGCTGAGTCGAATGCCATTATCTTTGGAGATGATGTCCTTTCCTGTGACCAGAGAGGAACAACAGCATGAAGCGCAACACTCAAAACATGATTTTATGCCAGACTGATCCTGAATTCAAACTGGATGCATCACACAAGTTCTGAGTCTGCAGTGCTTTAAGAATCATGACGAGACCTAAAGTGAATCCACACCTGATGCGTTCATTATCTTAATTCTCTAATTTTCTATGCTGGTTCTGTATTTAGGGGTCGTCACAGATTATCATTCTGGTCTGCACAGCTGATCTGGCACATTTTTAAGCTAGATGCCCTTCCTAACACTAACCTGCCTTATGTTATCAAGCTCTGGGACCAGCACTGAACACACACCGATAAGTGCACCTCCCAATGGCTTAGCTGTTCAGACGCCCATAATAGCACATTGGGTTTTAAGTGTGGGGATTTTTTCTGGTCTGGCTCAGCTGAAGTGCTTCATTCACAAACATCACAAAATCCCATTTACAGATTCTCTGGTGGATTATTTACAGATGAAATTGCTGACCTGGTACTTTAAAACTGATGATGTCACTGAGCAGCCCCTCGTCCTGTGCTTTCTGAGCCAGAGAGTGGGAGCGCAGCGCAAACTCGTCCTGCTCGAGCCGAGAAATTCCAAACGCAGCGGCCAGGCGGTCGGCGGAGTGACCCATGGTTTCTGCTGTGGAGAACTCAGCCACAGCAGGAAGCTACAGAAACACACACACAGACAGACAGACAGACAGACAGACAGAGAGAGAGAGAGAGAGAGAGAGAGAGAGAGGGAGAGAGAGAGAGAGGTTTTGTTGCAGTTAATATTTATAGTAAACATATTCAAAGAGTTTGTTTATTAGAATTTTCACATCATGGTTTACACTTTGGTTACATTCATGACAGGAACGGTAGTCACTTGCACGTCTTTGAACTGTGGGAGGAAACCGGAGCACCCGGAGTAAACCCACGCAGACACAGGAAGAACATGCAAACTCCACACAGAAAGGACCCGGACCGTCCCACCTGGGGATCGAACCCAGGACCTTTTGGCTGTGAGGCGACAGTGCTACCCACTTAACCACCATGCCGCCCTTTTCAAAGAGTAAAAATGCACTTACACTCACACTTGTTCCATCATCTAACCCATCCAACCATCCTTTCATCTACATCCATCCATCCATCATTCATCCCTTAATGTAACCTAGGCTGTTCTAGCTGCAGGCTTCATGGGAAGGTGTGCACATATTTTTGGCTATATTTTGGCAGAGCATTTAAAAACCACTGCATTCAATCTTGAGATGTTAAATTGCTGAAAGGTAAAGCCCCTAACACAGGGTACCTCAGGGGCAAGGTGAGCCAGCCGGATGGATCCGAGCAGAGACAGTCTGGCTCCGAGGGTCTTGGCTTTGTTCAGAGAGAGCATTGTCTTCCTCATTTTGCGGCTGTGACGGATCGGGACGTCTGACATGAACTCCACTCCACCAGCGACAACTGCGTCACACTGACCAGC
The DNA here is from genome assembly GCF_030014385.1 of Trichomycterus rosablanca. Taxonomy (NCBI): domain Eukaryota; kingdom Metazoa; phylum Chordata; class Actinopteri; order Siluriformes; family Trichomycteridae; genus Trichomycterus; species Trichomycterus rosablanca. The sequence continues at coordinate 8,030,818 of NC_085996.1, read as the reverse complement.
GGCGATAAGCCCCACGGCTACAAATCAAAACAGCACATGAAGATCTTGTCAGGTCTGAGTGTGTATGTGGTGCATGAGTGAGAAAAATATTTTTCGGAAAACAGCATTATTGTTTTTTTGTTTTTAACTTCCTCACATTATTTATTACTAGACATTGCACCCACAGACACGGCAGATTGTGTCAGCAGCTTTAAATCACCACAGTGCACTGGCCCAACCATAAATTTTAAAATGGATAAAAAATATAGTTCCATGTTCATCAAAAAAAAGAAAAGAGAACAGCTATAAAGTTAAATTATTATTACCAACAGTAATAGTTATTAGTGTGTGTTCCAATACCTGTAGTCATGGCTTGATTAGAGGAAATGCAGGCCATTGTGACAGTGTGAGCAGGAATCTTATCAGAGAATCCAGCACCCAGTGCAGCCTACACACGCACACACGCACACACGCACACACGCAAATTAAAACGAATACAACGCAAGCTTGCTAAGTTGCACTCACAACACAGATCAGCAACAGTTCGCATAGTCGAATAAATCACAGATGATCAGACTGACCTCTCTGGCCACATTGCTGGTCTTTACTTCCTGAATGACGGTTCCATACACGATGTAATCCACTGCATCTTTAGGGAGCCCGGTTCTGGTCAGCAGACCTCTGCAAGAAAATGATTACTAGGTTTTTTTTTTAGTCTTTTTTTTTTAGTCTTTTTTTTTTAACAATAAATGGTCATGTTGTCACAAATGTGAAAGCAGAATTAGAGAATCGGTAGGGAGGTAGCAAAATGTTTTCACAATAAGGAGAAGGACTTACTGTAACGCAGCTCTGGCCAGATCATGAGGCATCAGATCAGAATATCTGGTAAAGAAACATAATAACTTATAAGGGACTTCATGTCGTTTAGGTCTATATGAAGTCTATAAGAAGAATAAGAAGTCAGAGCACATGCCAAACAAGCTGATTTACCATAAGCTTACTAATCACCGGATTTCAGCTTTAACATTAAAATATCAATTTATTTTTAATTTATTTCATTGCAAATGAATCATTCATCCATTTGCTTTCACCCAAATACAGTTTGCCCAGCACCACCTTGTAAAAGTGGGTACAAAAATGCTGGACAGACCGCCTCTTCTTTCCAAGGTGAAACAAATTAACACATTTACTTACACGAGACACAGAAGCAATTTTCTGAATATCAAGTTCTGATTCTGCATATTTTTAGGAGGAAATTGGTGTACCCCAAGGAAACAGGTGTTCAAGCCAGGATCAAACCTGAAAACAACAAACTTACGTTGTGCCAGATTGCAGGAATGGTGTACGAACGCCATCGACTAGAACAATGTTCTTTACCCCAGGCTTTGCGAGAGTCTTCTTACTTTTTGCTAATAATTAAAGCGAAAAATAATTATATTAGTTAGAAGCACATTCGCTAACCAGGTTCATGTAAATCAAGCAATTTTAATTTACCATTTACTGCACATGATAACTGTGTATGTAGGTGAGCCAAAACATTAAGACCACCCCTGAAAAGTGTGTGTGTGTGTGGGTGTGGGTGTTTCACCTTGTGCCTGCAGTGGAGCTGTTGTGCTGAGGGAACGCGCAGCTGTGAAGCAAGGGCAAGAAATCTGGTAAAAATACTATGTTATACTGTATCAACACTTGCAGCAACACAACTGATGACACTGAACTGTATTTACTGCTCTTATAAATGTAAATAAATGTTTTAAAGCATGATGCGTTCACAGTTGTGCCATTTTAGAAATATTTGGCATTCAAAAAAGATTTGTCTTTCTAGCAGGTTTTTCTTTATAGTGTTAAACATGTTATAATCAAAGTGCTGTGTAATAAACACAGAAACACGAGTAACAACACTAATGTGATGATAACCGAGTTACTTACCGAACTGAAGAGCCCTGGAGGAGTTACCCGGGCAGGTCCTCAGAGAATTCATCAGCATGGACGCCATTCTGTGGGTGTAAGCAAAACAACAAGCATAATCTTATAGGCGCGTTCAGCAAAATTTCATTGTTCTCACTTTGCTGCTCTGCAACTGATTGGTTTAACTGTTTAATAACACAATAAATAACAACAGTGCAAAAAAGCAAGAACAAACTGTAAAAAAATGAAAGCAGGTTAAAAATGAGAGAACAATGTAACTAACAATAAAACAATGAATGAAAGAACAAAACCAATATGGATAAAATATTCAAAGATTTAAAACTTTTATTTTAAGACAAAGTAAAATAGTTTGTTAGGTATGGGGTGAGACCAGTCAAGCAGCTGTAGTCTATGCCAACTGTAAAAAAATCCATAAAAAGGGCAGTTATGTAATATACTCATAATACATGCATGTGCACCTTGCCCTGCTTTCTGTTTAGACTAAACAACATAAATATTTTTTAGGTGATAACAGTAATCTTGGTGGTACTGATGATGATAGTAGTAGTGGTAGTAGTAGAACTTTATTTGGGGGGGGGGGGGCAGGACAAGAAACAAGAAATAATAAACACATTGGGAGAGTAGGAGATAAAAAAAAACCAGCACCCTGAGGAGCACACCATGGTAACACGAAAAAAAAGCCCCTTACAGCACACAAGCACATGTAAACATAAGAACATAACATAGTCACACAACCAGCCACGGGTTAGGGATGTGGGGATCGATGAAAAGTAACCAACTACGACAAGCAGCCATCCGGCGATTCGCAGCCATAACCAGCGCGCGCTGCAGACCCGTCCTGCCGTATTGGTGGAATTAAGCTAAGAGTGGAGACGTTGGGTTGGGGGTTGGGAAAATGTTCTGTCAGTCCTTCATTCCTGTAAGCAAAAAGTCTGTACAAAGTTCGCGATAAGATGGCGTTTACAGCAGTTGCTACCCAGAATGAAAAACATGATGATGATGATGATGATGATGATGATGATGATGATGTGAGAGACATAGCCGAGTTAAGAATCAATTATAATACTGAGATGAAAAAGCACAGCTTTTCTAGTGATGTCATGATGATGTCCTTTATTATACAACAGAAATATTGGACATTTTGGGTATTCTGTATCAGACATGGAGCAAAGTTAGGACACTACCTATTAAGTACGCAATATATATAAGTACAAGAAAATGACGCATTTTTGAATCCAGAAAAGGGGGCAGTAATCTAGAACTCATCATAAATGCATAGACGAGCTTTTCTGCTTTTTTTCTCACACAGTAAATGTGAGCTTGAGGGAATTCAGTTTACATCAAAATCATTCAGAAAACTAACTTTCTTTTGACAGATGAAGAGAGAGGCCACATTGTACAGTAATCGTTCTCACTCATAATCCTCTCATGCATAGTCATTAGTTACCAGTTATCCATTTTAAGTAAAATACAAGAACTACTCAGTTCTAGTTTTTCTGTTTGCTTTTGTTTTGTACTGTACTGTTAATTATTTAGATAGATAGGTTAACACTACAAGGCTGGTATAGATTATAAGTTACAACAGCTGTAAAATATAAATTATAAAGTAAAGTAAATTATAAAGTGAATAAGGTAAATTTAAAGTGAATTGTCAAGTGGAATTATAAAGTGAGCCACAGTGCAGATATAAGAAAATGTGCCAATTATTGTAATGTACATTATTATGTATTATGTATGTTGTATTATAATCTACCTATCTACCTATCTACCTATCTATCTATCTATCTATCTATCTTATCTATCTATCTTCTAGTCCAATTGAGATGTGGATTTTGGGAACTCTGCGCCAGCCAGGGTGCGAAGTTTGGACACATTGTGGAATTAAGAATTGCAATAGATACGAATCCAAGACTGTAACATAAAAAAAATGCTGCATTTTCATAAGGAACAGGTTGTTATTTTGGATTTCCATTATGTCCTGATTTAGTTTAACCTTAACTTTAACCACCCTGCTGACGTTTTACCCGGTGACCTTTCACCTACTTCCAGTGCCAAGGGCAATATGATCTAAATAGCTCAGCTTAGTTCGTGTGTGCAAAGTCATCGGTCGAATATTACAGTTAGAATGTATTTATTTGAATTATTACTGAATAACACGCGTATAACGTAGAAATGGGGGTTGGCTCGCTGACTATGTGCGCAAGTTCTGCTAGCTTGCTGGCTAGCATGACAGCTAACGCTGAGTATTCCAAAATAAATGAAAGAGGTTGCTAAGCAACGCACCTTGCTTATACTGGCATTTACTGGCATGAATGCGCAACTAATTGCTTTAAATTAAACTCAGTATTGTTAGTAAACATGTATTAGTTAAGTAGTTACCTGTTTTAGTGGTGAATGAAGTGAAGCCGCTTCTCTCTTCCTCGGTGTGTCCCGAAGTGACAAACGCAAAACTACAAATCGAAGGACCCCGCCAGTGGGTTTTAGTAGGTCTATTTTAAGCCTGATTAAAATAAACTCCTGAAACCCGTATCAATTGCGTGCCGTGTACAAACCTTTAGACCAATGTATAATCTGTAAACACTTTGTAATAGAAGAACAGCCCTTTGTTTTATATCTTGTCGGACCAATCAGGGTTCGAGGTCGGACCAATCAGGGTTCGGATTCCTCGTGCCGGTGTTTATCAAGCTCGCGCACTTCGCTCCAGCTTCTGGTTCACGGTGAACAGCGATGGCGAGCGCGAGACTCAGCGGTGCACTGTGCAGATTTACATCCAGTAAATACTCTCTCTTCTCGGGTATGTACAGTGTCACACACTCTACAGATAAAACGCACACATACTGTAAAATCATTCATTCGCAATGTGAAAGATGCATGCATGACCTTTCACCCACTTTTGGAGAGAGGGGGGTTAGGGCAGGGTCAGAGAGATCTGCGTCCAAAAAAGATGTCAGGTGCATGCAGGTCTCTGGCATGCAGCATAATATTTCATCATGCACATTGTATAAAATCAGTTAAACCTTCAAAATATATCATGATGGATTTTTATTATTTGAATGTAGCTGTAATTTTTTTGTGACTGAATGATTTCAACATCCATAATAGTCCATAAATAGAAATATTAATTTCTATTTAATGACAATTTCAGGTATTGTACATGTTAATAATATGGTGTTTCGGAAAATCTTTCATGTGCCCCTTCCTACACGTGCACAGTCGCCAACCGCTTCTTTTCACCTGCCAGAGAGCATGTACATGATACAGTAAGTCCTCGGGTTACGGCGGACTCGACATACGACATTTCGTGGTTACGTCGCCATCTCCTATAAATTTATTAAGAAAGTCTTGTTCCGTCATTCCGATGTACGCCGTTTGAGACGTAAAAACAAAGTTCGCACGGGAACTAGTTGGCGAGCGGAGCGGACGATTTTTTATTTTTACTGTTTCACTTCATTACTGTACTGTGTATGTGCTCCATGTGAGTGACGTAGATGCTTATGTAGGTGGGTTCCGACTTTCGCCGAAAATCGCGTTACGTCGCGTCCGTAGGAACGGATCTCCGACGTAAGTCGAGGACCTCCTGTACTCAAATCTACAATCTCTGGTATTATGCCGGTTCCTTGACCAGCCAGCAGAGGCCGCAATAGCAGGAGCAATGAGGAACCTATTCGACCAGCTCTACCTTAGATGTAGCCAATCATGTCTGTGCGGGTGCCGACCAGTTGGAAGCATAGCTGTGATTTAAAAACACGCTAGCACACCAGAGCTGACATTTTGAACTCGTTGTTTTGAATCTAAGCTCTGCCATCTGGCAGCTTGGGCGCCTGCACGAACAACGATTGGCTTGTTGTTTATACAGGGTGGGAGTCGGACAGGGAATCCTCATAACTGATGCAATGATGACCTCTGCTAGCTGACTGATGCCGCCTGCACAGAGATGAGGGATAATGCATTGATCAGGGTGTGGCTCTCCGTACACAAATCTGATCCGCATATAAACTCGCTCGCGTGTCACAGGGGGCGTGAGTCAGTCTCAGCTCTCCTCAACCATGGTGGAGATCAACATCAGTAGAGAGAAAGCATAATGCAATTGGGTAATTGGATACACTAAAGTCGGGAGAAAAGGGGGAGAAAATGCATAAACACAATAATTAAAAAAAAGATCTCGGTGGTTGTGGCTAGAACATTAGACTCCTGCACCATCCTAGCGCTGTCGAATTGCTCAAATATTTATTTCAACTTTATTAATACCTCAGTGCCCCTCACATTGTTTTTATTATGATCTTATGAATAAGAACGGTGCACACAGCAGTGATCATGACATTCCGTTACCTCATGTGACTCCAGAGTGAAAAGGGAAAGAGAAGGACACTGGGCTAGAGGTCATGCTAAACTGGTATTCACTGTATTCAGGTCAGGAGTTCTTAAATGCTGGAGAACTTTCTGCACCAGTATATATTTATAATAGACGTGATTAATCTCCAAAAGTTACAACAGATGGGGCCATGTTTATCAATGCTAATATGATATTTGTTTTTTTTAGGGCATGGACACCGGAACCTGTGCATGACTTCAGCTTTACTGGGTAACTGTGCAAAATATGTCATCACCATGAACATGATCCCATGTTATAAATGTTTAAAATATACACAATATATTACAATTTTGTCAAAACTGTATGGACACCCTTTATCATTATTATTTTCAGGTGTTTTCATTATTTCAAACAGGCGTGCAAAACTTATGAAATAAAATTAATTATATGTTTTTAACTTTGTGGCAACAGTGTGGACTGCTTCATCTGCAATGGGGCGGCACGGTGGCTAAGTGGGTAACACTGTCGCCTCACAGCAAGAAGGTCCTGGGTTCGATCCCCAGGTGGGGCGGTCCGGGTCCTTTCTGTGTGGTTTGCATGTTCTCCCCGTGTCCGTGTGGGTTTTCTCCGGGTGCTCCGGTTTCCTCCCACAGTCCAAAGACATGCAAGTGAGGTGAATTGGAGATACTCAATTGTCCATGACTATGTTCGATATAACCTTGTGAACTGATTAACCTTGTGTAATGAGTAACTACCGTTCCTGTCATGAATGTAACCAAAGTGTAAAAACATGATGTTAAAATCCTAATAAACAAACAAACAAACAATCATATGCAATGGTTTTGGCCATTAATGTCATGTGTCCACGTACTTTTGGTCATACACTGTACAAATGTGTGTATGAATGTCTTTTTTTATTTATTTCCAGCTCGTACCCATGTTAATTATGAAATTAAGGACGATGTAGCGGTTGTTAGGATCAACGATCCGACCTCCAAGGTTTGTCATTTTTTTCATCAGTCATTGAAATGCACACTTGAGTTGAGATGGGGCGCAGCTGGTAACGTGGGTGCTGCACAGTAACGTGGAATCTGGGGGCTTGGGTTTGATTTGTGACTCCAGGTACTGTCTGTGAGGAGTTTCCCCTTTTTCATATGTAAGTGTGGGTTTCTTATGGGTACTCTGCTTCCTATGGTGACTCACTTTCCAAAAACTTGATGAATTAGCAGCCTGTTCAAGGTGTTTTCAAGTTGTGCCAGATCCACTGTGACCCTGACCAGGATAAAATTGTTAGCAAAACTGATTAAAAATGGTTGCTTGTGAAGGTGTATGAGTATTATTTACTCATGTTCATGATTGGATCATTTGGAGGTAATATCTTTCATTGTAGGGTGTGTGTGTGTGTGTGTGTGTGTGTGTGTGCGCCCGTGTGTAGGTAAACACCCTGTCTAGGCAGCTGCAGACTGAACTGACGGTGGTGATGTCTGAGATTTGGGGAAATGGAACGGTTAAGAGTGCTGTGCTTATCTCCACCAAACCTGGCTGCTTTATTGCAGGGGCTGATATCAAGTACTACACACACACACATACATGCACAAACACACACACATTGAAATAGTTTTTTGGTGATAAAAGTTTCTTCTCTCTCTTAGTATGATCAAAGCCTGTAATAGTGCAGAGGAAGTGACCTTGCTATCACAGCAAGGACAAATGATGTTTGAGAAGATCGAGAAATCACCAATTCCCATCGTGGCAGCCATCAACGGGTCCTGTTTGGGTGGTGGCCTGGAGGTAAGGGCTCGAATGGGCTTAAAATGTCATTTGTACTATTGTCATTTTGTCAAAACATAACATGTTTTTTTGTCTTTGTCTCAGTTTGCAATCTCATGTCAGTACCGTATAGCTACTAAGAGTAAGAAAACAGTTCTGGGAACACCAGAGGTAATGCTGGGACTACTGCCAGGGGCTGGAGGGACTCAAAGACTTCCCAAGATGGTGAGAATTGTTACAGACACTTCATATAAGTTCCTCACATGCTCTTCTGTAACATTTTTTCTATATTCACACATTAATTCTGCACAACAGGATGCCTGCTTGCACTGCGTTGGCCCTGCGCAGCCATTTATGTCTATATTCCTGTGTTGGTTTTTGAATGGATTGCTTTAGTTGGTTCAAAGCTTCAGTAATTTCCTCCACCACTACCCATTAAAATCCGAATTGTGAGATGTCTTGAGCCGTGGTTGCAATTGACTTTATTTGCTGATGTTTTCTTGTCTAGGTGGGACTTCCTGCTGCGTTCGATATGATGTTAACAGGAAGAAACATCAGAGCAGACAAGGCCAAGAAAATGGGGCTCGTCCACCAAGTGATCGACCCAGTGGGTGAGTGGGACATACGTTTATAATCACTATATGTCCAAAAGTATGTAGATATTCCTTGTTATAGTTCATTTTTAAGCTTTATTTATTTTATGTGTGTGTGTTGTGTGTGTGTTGTGTGTGTGTGTGTGTTGTTTGTGTGTTGTGTGTTGTGTGTGTGTGTGTGTGTGTGTGTTTAGGTCCAGGAGTGAAGAGTCCAGAAGAAAGGACGATAGAGTATCTGGAGGAAGTAGCTGTGGGTGTCGCTAAAGGCCTGGTTAATAAAAAAGTTACTGTAGAGAAAAAGAAAGGATTGATGCAGAGTAATACACACACACATACATGCACACACACATACACAAGTACCTTTACACACACACATATACACAGGTAAAATTAAACTCACGTGTGTGTGTGTTACAGAGCTGCAGGACTCAGTGATGGGGATGCCATTTGTAAGGAAGCAGATCTATAATACAGTCAACAAAAAAGTGATGAAACAAACCAAAGGCCTTTACCCAGCACCTCTTAAAATCATAGAGGTGAAAACACACACACAAATACAAACACAGTGAGATTACTGATAAAAATGCTTCTGTTTGCATCTTGTTCAAATGTAATAAATAAAATGTAATAGTTTATAATAAATTGTATAAAAAGTTACATTTCATAGTTTTGTAGTATTAGTATTCGTTTTAGTTTCTTCTTTTTGCTGTTATATCAGTTTGCACTCGAGCTGCATGGATTCCACAAACTTGTGCCAAATCTGTAGATCCATGTATGATCCATGTTCTCCCAGCATAATCCGTGAAAAATGGTAGAGGAGCTTTGCAGTGCCACACAATACATAATAAGCTATTTGTGTCTGTCTGTGTGTCTGTCTGTGTGTGTGTGTATGTGTGTATCAGTGTGCGCAGACCGGAGTGGAGAAGGGTTCTACTGCAGGATACCAGACCGAGTCTGAGGTCAGAGTTTCAGTCATTTCCCTCAGCTTGCTTATATTAGGGTTATACATATTACACACCCTAAGCTTGTTGGTTATCAGTTAAAATAAATGGTGGAATTTGCATTCTTGCTATGTATATTAGCAGCTTATATTTGGGATGTTGGTATCAATTGCCAATGAAGTAAAAAAAAAATGGATCAGAATTTCCCCCTAACATATCAGTAGGATCAGTACCAGTATTCAGTCAGACAGCAAGGACTTTTAGTCTGTAGTTTTCTTCTCTTTAATTCTGGCATGAGTATAGATGATGAGTACATTAGCTATTAGTATAGTATAGTAGCTTGCAGCAATACCTTCTAATATGCAGTGCTATCAAAGTTTTCAGATATTTATGCTACACAGTAGCCCAGAACCCCAGTTGCCCCTCTACTGGTGGAATTAGTCTATAACACCTGCCAAGATCAATGATTACAGCACACAACTAGTAAATACTCCCTTCAGTATTCTTAAGTGCTCACTATGCTCATTTTTGGCATCAGAACTTTGGCAAGCTGGCGATGACATCTGAATCCCGAGCTCTGATTGGTCTCTACCAAGGTCAGGTGGCCTGCAAGAAGAACAATTTTGGCCAACCGAAGAGCGAAGTGAAGTAAGTAGAGTGGAGTAGTGGGTGCTAATAGATGTGATCAGGTGTGTTTCTTTCTCAGCACAGATGTATTTGTTTAATTTGTGACTGATCAGGAAGTTGGCGATCCTGGGTGCAGGACTTATGGGTGCAGGTATCGCCCAGGTGTCGGTGGATAAGAGTGTGGCCACCATCCTGAAAGATACCACAGCAGAAGGACTAGCCAGAGGACAACAGCAGGTCTACAAGGGGTGAGGTCACCACCCACACAACTCTAATCACATAAATACACAATACACACAATAGAGTAATTAGATTGGTGGGAACTGGAACTGTGCACCTGACCATGTGCTTGTTGAACCGTACACACTGTGACTCTGATCAGGATAATGATTCGGTAAAACATGGAAACGATAGAATGGCACAATCTACGGTTTGTGCACAATCCTGCAGTGTGGGATGTATCCAGCAGAGGGAGACACACAGCTGTGTATCATTCAATCAAAGGGCATTACTGAGAATGTGTCTCACAATCAACATTCTAATTCATCCCAATGCTGTTCTGTAGGGTCGGGGAGAGTTTCTCCACACTAGACCCATCAAACCATGTCTGGATGGAGCTGACTCTGTTCCTTCCCCAAGCTGTTGCCTAAAACATATCATTTGTATAAATACAATGTGGCTGAAACACCTGAACTGAATCAGTCGAAAGGGTGTCCATATATTTTTTTACCTCTCCCGCTCTGTCTTTCAGACTGAACGATAAAGTGAAGAAGAGGGGCATCACGTCGTTTGAGAGAGATGCCACCATGTCGTTTCTGACCGGTCAGCTGGACTACAGCGGCTTCCAAACGGCAGACATGGTGATCGAGGCCGTGTTCGAGGACCTGGCGATCAAACACAAAGTGCTGAAGGAGGTGGAAGCTGTGAGTGTTTACTAGCACTCACATTCGTAGGATTGATTGTCTCTGCTGGGGGACATCACAGCCCGCCTACATGTTTTTTCTGAGATATTCTTGGCCATCCTACATGCACAGCAGACCCATCCACAGAAATTCAGTGCTGATCATGTCATGGGACTGTGAGGGCATCTCTAAAAGCCTCAATTTGTTGACTGACAAGCACGTTTGCTTCCACAGTTTGCTGAAATTTGGAATCCATTCTTCCACCCACCCTTGCAGGATTTCCAGTGGACTAGTAGTATTTTACTGCTGCACCACCCGAGCCCCCAATATTACACCAAAATAAAGTAATAAGTAATAAAAATTAATGTCACTATTGACCATTATTGACCATTATATGACAATAATTGGATAATTGGACTCATCATCTGATTTCCCTTCTATTAAATACATCCTGTGCTAAATTACATTTATAAATCCATTTCTGTACAATGGTGTGTATTAGAACCCACTTCGTAGTTGAGTGTGTAATGATATGATGTGAACACGTTATTGTAAACTATACTTCATGTTATTTTGTGTGTGTTTGTGTGTGTTTGTGTGTGTGTGTGTGTGTGTGTGTGTGTGTTTGATGGCCAGGTGACGCCTCCACACTGCATCTTTGCCTCCAACACATCAGCTCTGCCCATCAGAGACATTGCTGCTGTCAGCAAGAGACCAGAGAAGGTGCGAGTGTGTATGAGTGCATGTATCAGTGTGTACATGACTGCCATATTAATGCCATGTGTCATTGTCTGTTTAATAAAATGTACATATGGGTCTGTTATTGCTGTAAATGATGCTATTTGTGATGGATTTTTACTCTAGATATTTACTCTGTATTGTTATTTTTAAATGTGTCCATATATGATTTGAACTTTTGCATTTATATCATCTGTTGCCTGTATTGTAGGACGATATTTACATCTGTGTGTGTGTGTGTGTGTGTGTGTGTGTGTGTGTGTTGTAGGTTATAGGGATGCATTATTTTTCACCAGTTGATAAGATGCAGTTGTTGGAGATCATCACTACTGATAAAACCTCCAAAGACACCACAGCATCAGCGGTGGCCGTCGGCCTCAAACAAGGCAAAGTTATCATTGTTGTGGGGGTGAGTGTGTGTGTGTGTGTGTGTGTGTATGTACATACTATGAATGGAACCAAATTGTTTACTTCAAAATCCTAATAAATTAAGAAAAGAATCAGACTGAGGGAACTCTGATCTTTTGTACTGATGTGGTCACCTTCAGTTCTCAATTAGTTGCTTTTCATGAAGCACCAAACACTAAGCAGTTGTGATCTTTTTTTGCTTCCTCATCTGTTTTTTTTTTTTTGCAGGACGGTCCAGGATTTTACACGACTCGCTGTTTGGCTCCTACGCTAGCAGAAGCAATCCGAGTACTGCAGGTGTGTTAAAGGGAAACGGTTGTATTTATTTGCAGTATGAAAACCCAGAAAAGCAAACCAAAGACATAATGGTTCTGTTTCACATCAGCTCCAGCCTCATTGCTAAATCATGCCATGTAGAAGCATAAACAACCTCCAAGTCCCCTCCACCCTGGTGTTTCAGCCTGTCTGTTAATGCCTGTAGGAGCAGCCTGACATGAGGAAAAATGTTGGTGCTTGTTACTCACAGCCATTATGGAGAATGATGTGTTGATGGAGCTGGAGAGTGAAACACTTAGATAAGTTCTGTGACTGCTATCATATCTACAGACTCACCTCAGCTCAGGTTTCCCACTGTAGCTCTGAGATTTCTGTCCATAATGTCCCACACATTAAAGTTTACAGTGTTTGGTGCACATCAGCGCTCAAAAATTTAAGTTTGAAGCAGTTCAGATGCACAAATGCTGCTCGACACTGTTCATTTCGAGGTAGTTCAGGTTATTGCTAATGGATAAACTCTTGAAGGGTCAATGTTACTTTACCTGACTAACATGAATAATCAATTTAAAAATATTTTCAATGGCTGTGACTGCAGGAAGGTGTAGGACCAAAGAAGCTGGACTCCTTGACAACGGATTTTGGATTCCCTGTTGGCGTGGCGACTCTAACCGACGAGGTCGGAATTGATGTGGCAGCTCACGTTGCTGAGGATCTTGGAAAGGCTTTTGGTTCGAGGTTCGGTGGTGGCAATGTGGATGTGTTGAAGACGATGGTGCAGAAAGGCTTCAAGGGTAGGAGAATGTCACCACAATGAACAATTAATCACCTGGGTTACTGGATTCATGCGAACTCAAGTTTTGTACACTATTGTTTAAATGGTATTGCACATTGGAAAGGAGATTTAAACGTTTTTGCTTTGTCAGGTCGTAAGTCTGGTAAGGGCTGTTACGTTTATGGTGCGAAATCAAAGGATAAGAAGGTAAACTCTGGAGCTGAGGAGATTCTGAAGACGTTTAAACTTCCAGCGCCCCCTGCTGTGTAAGATCTGTACAAACACACAAACACACGAACACAGCACAGCACTGCACCCAGCAACACACACCACAATCCACTGTTACTCTATATGCAGGTCTGGAGATGAGGATGTCCAGTACCGGCTGGTGTCCCGCTTCGTAAATGAGGCCGTTCTGTGTCTGCAGGAGGGAATCTTGGCTGACCCAGTACAGGGAGACATAGGAGCTGTTTTTGGACTGGGCTTCCCTCCCTGCCTCGGAGGTGAACACACTTATATACACACACTCGCCCTCTTTCTCTCTCACACACACACGCACACACATTTGGATGTAACAAAAAACATTTTCAGTTAACATATATTTAATGTGGCATGCCTCAAGTGCAGTTGTTAGGGTTATTTTAATTTCCCAACCAGAGGTTTAGGTAAGGAAGAAAGCAACAATGTGTGTGTGATCTGTGCTGCAGGTCCTTTTCGCTTTGTGGATTCATTCGGAGCAGATAAACTGGTTCAGAAGATGAGATGTTACGAGGATGTTTATGGAAATCAGTTCACTCCCTGCCAGCTCCTCCTCGATCATGCCAAGGACTCCAGCAAGAAGTTCCACAAGTGAACTAGAACAACTTATACAGTCTGACTGTCGACCCAAACCTCCTCCTGAGGAAGAGCTTTGTACTTGTTCTTAAATCGTTCTGAATGTTTCAACTACAATTTACATTGTAGCATGAAACGATGAAACGAATAATAATAATGTAATAATGTATGTATCACAAGGGGAATGTGTTCAACCACTTTGTTTTGATTTAACTAGCTTTCAGTGATTAAAATCACTTCAAATCTTCAGAAAACCATATTTCAGTTTTGAAGAGACCTGAATCAGAAACTCCTCACATATTTTTGTGTCACATTTTGTTTAGTGTTTGGCTTCAGCCAGTTGCTTTCAACAAAGCCAGTTTTTGGGAAATGTAAAGTTGTAATTTGTTTTTTGCTTGAATGTACGTTGGCCCCACATGCAGCACAGAATGAAGATGACTGGGGACACCTGTGCTGATGCTGTACATAACACATCTAGGCTCATTAAAATCAAACTGAATTAACATGACAGATTTCTCAATAATAATGTTCTTTAATCCATATGCTTTGAACCCCGCATAAATAAGATTCATCAGAAATTATCCATGTTTTTTACGGCGCATCTCTGTAAGAGATTAACTGGAAACAACCTGTGTGTAGCTATTAAACCCTCTCATTACAGTCAAACAAAGTTTTGCTAACACACACAAACAACTGTGGTTAGTAAGCATTTAATTACTGTCACCTAATTACAGTCTGTGTGCTCTGACATCACACTTTTCTTGGTGTTTTATTTTCTACTTTATAAGATATTAAGAAATCCTTATAGCTGTGTGTGTGTGTTTTAGGGAGTGTAGTTTTATTAAATTTTTTAATCAATACAATCAATAGAAAGAGAATTGGACCATAAAGCTTCATGTTTCACTGCTGTGATCACAATAGTTACATAATTACTACATTTATATGAATGGAATTTATAGTCAGCTTTAACAATCCTACACTAGATTCATTATTAATGACTTTGTTTCTAGAATCACATCACTGCCCTGGTGTATTTAATCAATATTTACCAGCATAACCTATTTTGGGAATAGGCAGTGGCGTGCTGTGTTCTCTGCTTTTAGGGGAGTGATTATTATTGCAGAAAATAAAAGAGCATTTGAATTTTTTTAATCAGTGGTTTACTATTAACATATCATTCAACAGCACCAAAATCAAAATTAAAGTCAGACCAATATGAGTTTGAATATTACCTGTGCTATCGATTGGTCAGGCGCCTAGACAGACACCCTCTGTAGAGGGATCGGACAACAATCAAAGCAGGATTCCTCGTTGTGGCTGCAATTACTGCCTGGTAACAAATGGCTCTCCGCACTCCAGCCCTGACAGGTAAAAAGAAGCAGTCAGTGGCTGCATGTGTGTCGGAGAGGCTGTGGGACCATCACAGCCCTCATTTCAAGGCCGGGGGTGGCGGCAGCAATAAGAGAGATCCAATTGGACATGACTAAATTGTTTAAAAAAGGGAAATGTAAAAAAAAACAGACCAGTGTGTGCATAAACATCCATACCTGTAAAAAAAATTAAGTTATTTAAGTGTTTCAGAAGTTAAGTGTGCTTTACAGTGCAACGTGTTCAGAGGCTGCCATGCAAGTAAGAAGCCTTTTTAATGTACACATCTCTAATCATCTTTCATATAACAGTACAAGCTGTTGCCTAGGGTTGCTATTGTAAAATTTGTGACTTAGTCCACTGGGTGCTGTCAAATAAGCCATATTTATATGGACACAGATAAGTCACCCGCTGTATTCAATCATTATTAATGGGGAACTAATAGGAAATGTCGCAAAGGTAAATGAAAACTTTCTACACCACCATACGAATCATCCGAGTTGCTGTATGTACAGTAAGAACTTATTCAGCCACAGAAGAGTAACAGATGCAGAAATCATTGAAATACCCGCACAAGTGTATAGAAACATTTGACGTCAGTTGTGCATGTTTCTTATTGAATGAGCAAAAACACAGTGTGTTTTATCATCTGGGTAACTTTAATCAATAATTAATAATCATTTCACATCGAGGTCAGTTTGTAATCCAGCAGTAACTTTACTGAAACAAACATTTGTGTTAGTAAACTTAAGATTTTCAATAAGGGGCATTTAAATGGGCTTCCATAAATCCTGACTTCACATTAGAGAGGAAGTGGCATTAATTCACCCATCATACACAATCACACCTACAGTCTACCAAGATGTACATCACATTTTGAGTTAAAGTAATTTCCTTCAACATAACAGAATTATATTTTCTTTCTTTGTTCTGATAATCAAGTCTTCAAAAGGCACCTCAGTCAGAGCAGTGTGGAGTTTCAGCTCTGTTCCACACTGTACCATACAAATAAAGCATTACTAACAAACAAAAAGTCTAGTCTACTAAAAAAAACAAAGTCATATAAGTCATGGTTTACATTACGTTAGTTCTATGGGTGGTTCACTTTTACTGGAGTGGTGTAATTTTGAGACGCTGCCCTAAATCAACGTTATTTCCTCAAGGTTTGTGGAGTTTAGAGACGGTCCCTATAGAAGCTCTGTACTGAATCAGGTCTCTGACACATGAATCCGAATCCTTATTTGAATGTCGATTTTCTAAAAGGCTTCTTAAGACTTTTTTTAATTACACAAAACATGAAGAGCAGTGTTCGGCTAGAGCAGGGGTTTTCAACCTGTGGGGAGCGACATAATTGATTCGGCTCACTGACCACGCACCCACACACGTTTAATGTTATCCAGTTCAGTCTCAAAAAAATGCCATTGACTAGCAAAACCTAAAAATAGGGCTAACAGTGAAGATAAATCGTGACAAAAACAACGACTGCTGTTATAGGACATGTGGGTGAGGGTGTCTTTAAGAGAGGTGTATAGTGGGAGACGCTCTGTTCACAATATCGCTATAAGTGAGTCAGGAGTCGATTCGTCGATTCCTATAAAGCGAAGCGAAGTTTCTTTTCTCAGTCGCCTCTCCGTGTTTACTGTTATTAAGAAATGCTGCAGTTTTAAATAAACACCAGCATGTCCAAAAAGGTTGAAAACCCCCGGGCTAGAGCACTAAAATGCTGTGCCACCTGAGTGGCCAAATTTGGTTACCCTTCCTGACCAGGGACCAAGCGTACCGAAGCGGGCTGTTTGAGTAGGGGCGAGAAACTGTGCAAAACATTGATTGGTCAAACAGAACAATAAACAATATAAGCGCTATATTTAAATCTGTAATCTGTAATCGATTTTATAAAGTGAGTGTTGTGGAAAACATAAAAAACCTAAACAGGGCTACAGAAAATTTAAGACCACAGAGCAATGACAGGGACCTGTAGGCGGATTGAGAAGTGGTACTGAGGGAAGCATATTGTTATGCCATCTGACAGTGTAAACAAAAGAAATGTTTCAATGTTAACAAAATGTTAAACTCAATTTTACCAACCACAAAAATAGAACCTGCCATCTATCACCCGTGCACAAACTGACATTTTACATTTCCACACAAAAACAAGGAAAACCTCCACCTGATCTCCTAAAGTGTTTTCAAATAGCTGTTTTCAGTGACATAAAACACATTTTTGTGTGGATAGGAGACCAAAACACAGAGAAGAAACACTGTTTTTAAAAATATCTATATGTGAGGACAGGATCTAACTGTTATTTAAATATATAAAAACTCTTCTTTTGAAATAAAACACACACACACACACACACACACACACACACACACACTGTGATACTATTAAGTAGTTTGATGGGACCGAGTCCCACAGCAGCCGGGTTTTAAGCTTTCTGAACATTCAAACAGGGCTGAATCGATTCCAGGAGCTGATTCCACACTAACATGATGAGATCTGCTCCATAAGTAATAAATGAACTAGCACTGTTTATATTGTAATACACTACAGTCCATAACCATCAGATGATCGGAATCAGAGAATCGACCCAAAATTGACTCCCAGTCCTACCGTCAGGTAAAGTCATCACACACCTATTTTAACCCACACATACAAAATTAGGACTCAAGCATACCTTAAACATGTACTCAAACCGCGCTACATGCATTGTTGCATTCTGAAACGAAGCAGCACAAATGTAACACAATTAATTATTGAACTTTATTGTGAGCCATACAGCAGGTGGTGCTATAACTGGCATTAGTGAACCTGTCTTTTATTAGCCACTAATCGCTTCCACTTAACTGCTGACAACACATGTATGCTGTGTTTTTTACTAGGAATGCACTGATACCATGTTTCCTATCCCAATACCAATACTGATACCTGACATAGGACCAATATCTATAATAACGGGTCTGATGTACCATTGTCTGTATTGATGTCTCCGTCACAATATACAATTTTGTATAATTCTAGCACACCACTGTGGAGTGTTACTTGCGCAGCACAAAATCTCAGCACAGCCACGGACCTGGCCGGGCAGCCACACAAACACAGTTGGCAGTGTTTAAGGAAGGGAGGGTTGGACGGGGTCTCTTACAGCTGCCGCTAAACTGCAGAGTGGCCAGTTGCAAAACAAAAACAAATGTGTGCATCATAAAAGTTATCATGGTATGACATTATTGTCTTTTGTCAATACAAATACAGCTTAAGTTGCAGTACTGCTGCTGATACCAGTGCAGTATTGGTGCAACACTAATTTTTAAGTACCAATTAAGTACCAAGGTTTAGAGGCCACAGTAATGCAAGAATGCATGTCACGTAAGTACCGTATTTGTTTATGGTATGCTTGAGTCCTTACGCTACTTATTTCTGTATGTTCTAGTTTCTTCACTCGTTTGTGTTAGGGCTCATATTTTGGGCCTCCAGCCTTTGATGAACTGCATGATCTTTTTGACCTGCAGTTTGGTGAGACTGAAGTCCTCCGACAGGATTTCCTCGCTGAGCTGGGTGAATATCGAGCCGTCGATCCTCTCTCTGCTGAACAGGCCAATCACATCGTCTGACAGTCCAATGAAGCGCAGACAGGCCGACACCTCCTCCACCGACAGCCAGCACAAGTCTGTCGGGGGTCGCCATGACGACCCATCCCCAGTTTTAGCTGCAGCCCCGCCTTCCGCACCTTTTACCGATCCAGACGGCTCCTCGTCTGAGCTTTTTGTGGGTCTGAGTGGGGGAACTGGAGTCATTTCAGAGCTTTCCTGATTGGCTTGAGGCTCCTGAGGGGTGGAACCGGTGAGGTCGGGCATTAGACTGGGTGATTTACGATCCATGGCGAGCCAGTCAGAAGAGGAGGCGTGACCTGGATTGGCGAAAGGGTTCAGGGCACCGAATGGAGCGAATCGGCTCTGTGCTGCTGGACGTGGTACGGGACAGGTGTTGTAGTTCTTGTGGCCAGTGTCAGTGCTGAGGAGGGGAGTGTTTAGAATGTTGGAGGTGAAGACTCCACTTCCTCGAGGGTGGGACCAGCAGGCTTGTGCAGGCTGGTTAGGGTCGGGCGGGGCGGTAGAGTCTGAGGTTACGCAGTCGGCCCACGTGCAGGGGTAGCAGTACAAAGAGTAAGAGTCTGGAGAGGGAGAGTTACTGCCGCTACGAGGGTCTGAGCTGAGAGAAAAAAAGGAAAGAAAGTACTACAATTATAAGAAAAAGAAAGATGTGTCATATGGCTGCTAATCTAGATGGGTCAGATGTCAACTCTAAATTAAACATCTGGAGATGTGATGTTTTTGTCTTTAAAATGGGTGTGAATCTTATTTTTAACAATTTATTGTTTATTCCCTATTTTCACCCAATCCACTCATTGGAAACTGGAGCAGGTGCTGCCGCCACCCCCAGCCCCTAGTTGTGAAGGGCCAAGGCTGTCACATGGCCCCTCCGACACATGTGCAGCCGCTGATCATTTCTTTTAACCTGCCAGGGCAGGGTCTCACAAAACGCAGTACGATGTGTGAAGAGCCACATACTGCCATCCGTGATCTGCGGCCGACAGCAGGCCCCTGTTTCTGCCATTGTTCCTCCCCCTACAGACACACAGTCAATCATGTGTCCATGTAGGCATCTGACCGGCTGATAGCAGAGCTAAGACTCTAACTCGAGAGCTCGAGATCTCAGGAATGAAGTCTTGTTAAGAGAGGACCAAACTCAAATTTATAAGCCAGTCTATGTCTTCTGAAAGTAAAGCTCAAAGTAATAATGGTAGTTGAAGCATGCAGTGTCTCAAACTGCACACTATTGTACTAAACAGTATGTCAAATGCACTGCTAATGGTATCATTAATGTAGCACACAGAACAGGGTTTGTATGTAAATGATGCTTGCCGTGACACAACAACACTTTATGTCTACGAATAAGTAAGCCGCCAGCATTTTAATCTTTAGCTCGTTTGTGTAGGCACTTGTTTACCTTTCCTGAAGACCTGAAGAATAATAGGACACATTGGGGCTGCGTGTCGTGGTGTTAGAAGATTGAGGAAAGCGGGGCGGAAGTGGAGGACTGGGAGTAGGGCCTCCAACAGTAGCACAGCGAGGAGGAACAGGGGGAGCGTTCAAAAAACGGCACTCCTCTTTCACCTACAGAGAAACAAATTAGAAACAAAAGAGAACAACACAGAGAGATTCATTTACCGGGCAAAGTAAAATACATCATTACATTTACCCCAAGTTTTAATTCTTACATTACATTTCACCCCTTTATCACTAAGAAGGTGTAAAAGCCACGCCCCCTTCACTAGGATTGACAAATACAGAGACCACACCTCCTTTAATGGGACTGATAGGTACAGGGGCCACACCTCCTTCACTGGGACTGACAGGTACAGAGACCACACCACCTTTACTGGGACTGAGAGGTACATAGACCACACATTCCTCACTGGGACTGATGGGTACAGAGACCACACATTCCTCACTGGGACTGGTATTACACTGGTAATAACAGCAGTTGCTAGGTAGTCTAAAGGGGGGAAAAATTCTTCATTACAGTTCGGTGTGTTTTTTTCAGCAAAGCTTGTAAGTAAAGTCACATCTCAAATGTAACCTTTACACAGTGACAGTAATGAGTGTGTTAACGTGGCTGCCTTGTCCCCTTGGTAACCCAGCTGCAGGACAGGCTATAGTCATTAATTACAGACGGTACATACAGATGCTGCTGAAAGGAACCATGTCAGTAAAGTGTGAAGTGGTTTCTGTCTGAGGATAACTGGAAAAAAGGCAAAACTGCATCAGAAGATCACCAAAGAATTTCTGCTAAAACAAGAGCTGCAGATTAAGAGAGATAACAAGCAGGTAGCAACACAACACACTGGTTCAAACGAAAGCTTCTCAATGTAAGGGGCGTTCAGTTGGTGCATTGGTAAATTACGCTAGCCCACTACCTTCTACATACAGGCATGATTGGCTATGTCTCGGATGCCAGAAGGATGAATTTCCACTAAGGATTGCGGTCCTCTCTGGGGTGTGACACTGCATTGCACGCACCGCAACCCTGACCAGGCTAAAGCAGTAGTAAACCACTCACTCACTCACTCACTTTATTAATCGCTTATCCAATCAGGGTCGCGGCCCCCCCGTGCTGGAGCCTATCCCAGCTTGTCAATGGGCGCAAGGCACACAGTAACACCCTAGATGGGGCGCCAATCCATGCCAGGGCAGACACACACACACACACACACACACATTCACCTATAGGGCAATTCAGTGTCTCCAATTTTCCTGACTGCATGTTTTTGGACTGTGGGAAAAAAACGGAGCTCCTGGAGGAAACCCACACAGACACGGGGAGAACATGGGTAGAACATGGGTAGAACATGGGTAGGAGAACATGCAAACTCTGCACAGAAAGAACCCGGACCGCCCCACCTGGGGATCATACCCAGGACAGTGCTACCCACTCAGCCACCGTGAGTGATTGTATTGTAAGACTAACATACACAGTCTGGACAAAATAACCCTGACCATAAATCCTGACCTCCTAGTCCTAAACCATGGAATTAATAGGTTTTCTCCACCATTTATGACTATAAGAATGGCTGAGGTCAGGGCTCCGTGCAAGCCACTAGAGCTTCGCTAAACCAAGCTTTTCTTTATGTCTTTTTGCTGTGGCTGAAAACACATTAAAAAATAGACGTATAGTGACATGGACTTTACTTTGTGCACTGGGATGCAGTCATGCACAGTTAAAAGCATAAACTATATTTTGCATTTGTTGCTAAAACAACTACATTTTACATTTTAAAAAGGGGGGGTCACATACTTTGGCCACACAATGTTGTTGTTTTGGTTGTTTCTCAGATTACAAGCAAGCAAGTTTTGTGTTTTCTGGTCATCTAAAAAAAGTGTGTTTTCTTCTCCCTAACCAGAAAGCCTTGTGAGAAAAGCTGCTTTACTGTCCCTCTTACATTCACCAGAGACAGTGTGTGTGTGTGTGTGTGTGTGTGTTAGGGTAAACTAAATTACAGGGCCAGGGCAGAACATTTGCGTGGGAGCAAAATAAAGAACAGAAAGGAGAAGAGAGGGACGAAAAAGAAAGAGACAGGACGTAGGAAGGCCATAATTTCAGTAGTCAGAGATCACTTTTAAAGCATATAAACTACACAACAGTTCAGTGTATTTGTGTGTGTGTGTGTGTGTGTGTATAATAAATTTAAAGCTCATGGAAAATAGGTTTTACTGTCCTCAGTTAAACCTCGGTTCGAAACTTGGAGTTGCCACCGCTTGGCTGGGCACCATCTAGCGGGCATAATTGACAGTGCCTGCAGCATACACGTCTCTGCTAGGGCGTGATGACCGGAATATGTGGGAAGGGTCTTCAAACGCTGTGTAAGGACCCTGATTAGCAGATATAGAGGCGCTTGAGCAGTGTGCATAGGTAAAAAAGGGTTCCGATAAGGGCTGTGCGCGGGTCGGAGGAGGCGTGAGCAACAATATACCCACCTCGACTGCAATCAGGGATCCCCCAGCAGTGGAAGACAAATTGACTATACTAAATTGGGAGAAAATAAAATAAAATAAATAAAAATAGGATAGAAATGCTAAAAAGAAAGACCTTTACCTGTAGACATATAGACAATCTATACCTGTTAGAAAAATGAAAGGATGTAGCATCTATGAAGCAACTGGTTTAGGCAACTGGATCAAAAATCAATAATATCGCCTCATTACTGGAAATCATGAATAACTTTGCAGTGAACTCTGAAACTGTCACTACTGCCTGACACGGTGTGTGTGTGTGTGTGTGTGTGTGTGTGTGTGTGTTCAGGCTCACTTCCCGTAAGCATGTGGCCATTACTAGGCCTGCTGTAAAAGCGGTATCAATAATTTAGCCCTTAGTCTAGAACTGCACAGCTTTATGATTCTTCAGAGATCCTAATGAACCATAAATGTACATACATGACTGTGTGTGTGTTTGTGTGTTTCCCATGAGTCTTAACCTGTGTGCAAGTGATTTCCAGTGTCACTGCTAGTTCTTTACATAAAACATTAGGGTGAGAGAATAAATAATAAAGGGACGAGTGAAGATGGACCATCAGTAAAAGGAAACAGGCCTGATGTACAGCTGAGGTCAAAAGTTTACATACAGGCTGTGGGCACACTAGGCCAAGTTTATGGTAGAGAAGGTGGGACAAGGTTCCTTTCCTTTATTGATGCTGCAACAGAGACACCTACTGTACAATTGAGAGGCTGGCACAAGTAGTGAGCGTACACAAAGGAAATTGGAAATGACTACATTGAGATATACATATATACTGTATATGTATATATGTACATATACATATGTTTGAGAAGTGACTGTGCAGTAGCCTCTTAAGCGATAATAATATTATATACTACCTTAACGAGACCTACAGGCACACAGGCCGCGCCCCCTTCAGTGTGACAGAAGTTAACATAGTACTTCAGACTACTTACAGCTTCTGATTTGGGTGGGACCGGGGGTGGAGTTGCTACTCGTCCTGCCTCCATCTGCGCCACAGCAACCTGGGTAGAGCCAACAGTACCGTCCAATGAAGAAGTAGAATGGGAGGATATGACGCTTTGCTTAACCTCCACTGTGCTTTCAGGGACTTCAGCGTAGCTTCCTCCACTTTGATTGGCCCAGAGCTCCTCGTAGGGGATCTCTTGTGTCTCTGTGGACCAATCAGGCATGACATACTCTCGCTCCTCACCTTCCTCCTCCCCCTCCCTGTCAATGTCACTAGCGAGAGTGGGCGTGTCTCCCAGAGAGTCCCTGCATCCCTGCATGGGCGTTGGGGCGATGCTCCCACCGCCATATATACACAGCGAGAGTCTTTGAGGTGAGAACACGGGGTACACTCGTATCCGCCGTGGGCTCATACACTCCTCCGTCAGGTCCAGCTTCACCTCCCGCACGGCCCGCGAGTAATCGTCGGGGTCAAAGGTCTCCTGGCAAGAGAGTGCACTCAACAGCACCGCCCGCTGGTAGGCAGGGTCGTCGCGCAGCAAGCCATCAGGCAGCGTGAAGCGCGGCATGTCGTTAAGAAGTAGGAAATGAGAGGGTGCTGCTTCCTGTTTGCGCAGAACACAGCAGAGCACCACGGTTCTGCTGACGATAGCAAGCAGCTTGTAGCGCTGGCCCTGGCGGATGGCGTGCTGGTCGTAGCGGCTCCGCGGAGGTGCAGGAGGGTGCGGTGGTACCGTCACGTTGACAGGCAGCCGCACTCGCTCGATGATTGTGCGCAGTGTGTGTTCACCTGCATGCATGCGCAGCTCCAGAGGTGAACGTGTGCAGAATCGGCCCCGGCACTGCAGTGGGAGTCGCACACTTTCACGAGTCCGCTGGTTCAGGCAGATCAAACAGGGCAGCCTGGTGCGGGCGGGACGGCCAGTGACTCCACCCACTCTGCCAAGCCGCCGCAGCAATGCAGAGAGGCGGGACTTCTCGCGAGCTGACTGGATGCAGTGCAGTTCGGCCCGGCCCATCGGGGTCAGCTCATCGCCTGCCTGCAGCGAGAAGGTATAGAGCTCGCTGTCCTCGCTGAACTCACCTGACACCACCTACAGACAGAGATAATTTTTTCATTGCTCAGAGGTCCAAGTTCTGTGCTTTTTATACCAAGTCATGCATGCTTTTTCATCTGGCCTTAAATGCAAAAGGTGTAGATACACTATATGGCCAAATGTATTTGGACACCTGGACCATGAGCTTGTTGGACATCCCATTTAAAAAACAAATGGTATTAAAATAGAATGACCTCTGTGTGATCTTTTTAGCTAGAACAACATGTGTGCGTATTATCTATATATTAGAGTTTTAGAAAACCCTCAAAAAAGTAGTGAAACTTTCATAAGGACATTTGTGAGGTTCATCCACTAAATGTAACTTTTAAGCCTCCGACCGCTCCAATTTACTGACCTTCATGCTGAATGTAACGGGCTCCATGACGAACACTCGGTCAGGGAAAGTTCCAGCAATCTCCTCCACGCTCGTAAAATACTGAACTGGTTCCCGCACATCTCGGTCCTGATCCAACAATTTAAATTTACCTTCAGACAGACAGAAAGACGGACAGATGAAAACTAAACGTAGTCTTGTTTGTATATAAACTGATAGTCAGTACATGCGAGAGTATTTAAACTCATTTGAAAGTAACAGCAACAATCAACCATAAGACAACATGAATCAATCAATGTATCAGGTCACAGCATTTAGTCGTGCTTAATCAACATAACGTTTCAAACAGAGTTTTAAAAATGTTCCTTCCTAGTGTTCTAGTTAAGTTGCACTTTACCCGTTGATTGTGGGCCTAGACTGTACAATTCCACATAAGGGTAATATTTTGGTAAGTTTATCTGCACTGTGTATTGTATTGTCTTGCACTTTTTGTTCTATGTTGCACCTTGGTCCTGGAGAAACGTTGTTTCGTTGCAATATGTACTTGTATGCAGCTGAAATGACAATAAAGCCTCTCTTGAACTTTTAAAAAACCACTAACATGACCTTAAGAAGGTGTAAAAGTTATTTCTGTGACTCTGTACTTGTGCATGTGTGTGTGTGTGTATGACCACAGTAGTGTAAAAGGCTACACTCACGATAAATAAACATCTATTGCTAGCATTATTTTGCATTAGATAAAACAAAGATTCGCACATTTCACCAAAGTGAAGCAAAAATCTGACCGAAAATTACAGGTTACAAGTGACGGAATGTTGTTAAAGACTTACTGACTGTTGGATTCATAAAAGTCACAAACACAAAACACTTCACCGAGTCACTGCACTTCATCCTGAGGATGAAAATAGTTTAGGTCTAAATTCCCTGTACAAGCACAGACAGACAGACACAGACATACAAACAGAGCGACACATGGACAGACAGACAGACAGACAGACAGACAGACAGAGATACAGTGTATCACAAAAGTGAGTACACCCCTCACATTTCTGCAGATATTTAAGTATATCTTTTCATGGGACAACACTGACAAAATGACACTTTGACACAATGAAAAGTAGTCTGTGTGCAGCTTATATAACAGTGTAAATTTATTCTTCCCTCAAAATTAGTCAATATACAGCCATTAATGTCTAAACCACCGGCAACAAAAGTGAGTACACCCCTAAGAGACTACACCCCTAAATGTCCAAATTGAGCACTGCTTGTCATTTTCCCTCCAAAATGTCATGTGATTTGTTAGTGTTACTAGGTCTCAGGTGTGCATAGGGAGCAGGTGTGTTCAATTTAGTAGTACAGCTCTCACACTCTCTCATACTGGTCACTGAAAGTTCCAACATGGCACCTCATCGCAAAGAACTCTCTGAGGATCTTAAAAGACGAATTGTTGCGCTACATGAAGATGGCCAAGGATACAAGAAGATTGCCAACACCCTGAAACTGAGCTGCAGCACAGTGGCCAAGATCATCCAGCGTTTTAAAAGAGCAGGGTCCACTCAGAACAGACCTCGCGTTGGTCGTCCAAAGAAGCTGAGTGCACGTGCTCAGCGTCACATCCAACTGCTGTCTTTGAAAGATAGGCGCAGGAGTGCTGTCAGCATTGCTGCAGAGATTGAAAAGGTGGGGGGTCAGCCTGTCAGTGCTCAGACCATACGCCGCACACTACATCAAATTGGTCTGCATGGCTGTCACCCCAGAAGGAAGCCTCTTCTGAAGTCTCTACACAAGAAAGCCCGCGAACAGTTTGCTGAAGACATGTCAACAAAGGACATGGATTACTGGAACCATGTCCTATGGTCTGATGAGACCAATATTAATTTGTTTGGTTCAGATGGTCTCAAGCATGTGTGGCGGCAATCAGGTGAGGAGTACAAAGATAAGTGTGTCATGCCTACAGTCAAGCATGGTGGTGGGAATGCCATGGTCTGGGGCTGCATGAGTGCATCAGGTGTTGGGGAGTTACATTTCATTGAGGGACACATGAACTCCAATATGTACTGTGAAATACTGAAGCAGAGCATGATCCCCTCCCTCCAGAAACTGGGTCGCAGGGCAGTGTTCCAGCATGATAATGACCCCAAACACACCTCTAAGATGACCACTGCTTTATTGAAGAGGCTGAGGGTAAAGGTGATGGACTGGCCAAGCATGTCTCCAGACCTAAACCCAATAGAACATCTTTGGGGCATCCTCAAGCGGAAGGTGGAGGAGCGCAAAGTCTCGAATATCCGCCAGCTCCGTGATGTCGTCATGGAGGAGTGGAAAAGCATTCCAGTGGCAACCTGTGAAGCTCTGGTAAACTCCATGCCCAGGAGAGTTAAGGCAGTTCTGGGAAATAATGGTGGCCACACAAAATATTGACACTTCAGGAACTTTCACTAAGGGGTGTACTGACTTTTGTTGCCGGTGGTTTAGACATTAATGGCTGTATATTGACTTATTTTGAGGGAAGAATAAATTTACACTGTTATATAAGCTGCACACAGACTACTTTTCATTGTGTCAAAGTGTCATTTTGTCAGTGTTGTCCCATGAAAAGATATACTTAAATATCTGCAGAAATGTGAGGGGTGTACTCACTTTTGTGATACACTGTATGTGAGAAGGAAAAAGATGGAGTTGAGTTTGTTGTGAGATGAACTGAGAGACAGAATGAGAGATGCAGTCGTTCATTCTTTACTCTATAGAAACTTCTTACATTCACCCTTCACACAGAGCTTCATTAAACCAGGGGGCCCAAAGTGCTTCTCTCCTAGCAACACTGTCTTATGTGTGTGTGTGTGGGGGGGGGGAGCAGACAGAGCAGGAACCCTGGTCTGGTCTCCAGAGAAGGACAGATTGGATTACTTTGGTGTAGTCCTTCTATTTTGACCCCTGATCATTCAGGCTATAATGTATAAAAAGTTCCAAAAAAAGTTTGGACTGAGGAGATAATAAATAAAACAGACTACAATTATTTGCAAATGCTTTTTAATTGTGATACAAAACTTTGCACTCTACTGTAGTTTTATTACATGTCATCATTACATCTTCATCCTCATCACACCATCATCCTTCTCTAGCACATCAGACTGAGGGACCCACGGATGAGCTCATCCCTTCCTCACTCTCTCTCTCATTCTCCATCCTGGCGTCTTACTGACGCCGGAAACCCTTGTAGGTGATCTCATTGGTCACATGACCTCATGGCGGGGGAGACGGGTATATTGGGTAACGGCGCTCCCAGGAGAGGAACTTCGGAGCGTTTAGCATCCGGTATTCTGGAGCGGAATTTCAGAATGGCAATGATGTCAGGATGAAGTCATGCCGAAGTCGACTTTGTGAATGAGATAACCGACGCCAGGAACCCCACTGACTGAGATGTTGCACATCAACACAAACACACACACACACAAACACACAGACACACACAAACACGCACACAAATGGCTTTTGTAAGGTGGTGTACTAATGGCCAAGCCTCTTCATCCCTCGACCTCCTCACTGCTTCAATTCTATCTCCATCCCTTCACCCCAGGACAATGGTGAAACCAACCAGGACTATTTCTTTCATCCTAGACCTACTGCAATCCTGACCAGGAACTTTGTAACTTTGTGTGATGTTAAGTGTTCTGATAAGTAATCAATACATTGTTTATTATATATGGATGATGGTGCACATTGAGATGAGTGAATGTGGTTGTACTGTATACAGGGATGATGTTGGTGCACATGAGGATAAATATGGTGGTTGCAGGGTATCAGGAATGATGTTGGTGCACATGAGGATGAGTAAGGTGATTGTAGGGTACATATGGAAAGTGATGGTGCACATTGAGATGAGTAGGGTGATTGTAGGGTACATATGGAAAGTGATGGTGCACATTGAGATGAGTAGGGTGATTGTAGGGTACATAGGGATGATGGTGCACATTGAGATGAGTAGGGTGATTGTAGGGTACATATGGAAAGTGATGGTGCACATTGAGATGAGTAGGGTGGTTGTAGGGTACATATGGAAAGTGATGGTGCACATTGAGATGAGTAGGGTGATTGTAGGGTACATATGGAAAGTGATGGTGCACATTGAGATGAGTAGGGTGATTGTAGGGTACATAGGGATGATGGTGCACATTGAGATGAGTAGGGTGATTGTAGGGTACATAGGGATGATGGTGCACATTGAGATAAGTAGGGTGACTGTAGGGTACATATGGAAAGTGATGGTGCACATTGAGATGAGTAGGGTGATTGTAGGGTACATAGGGATGATGGTGCACATTGAGATGAGTAGGGTGATTGTAGGGTACATAGGGATGATGGTGTACATTGAGATGAGTAGGGTGATTGTAGGGTACATAGGGATGATGGTGCACATTGAGATAAGTAGGGTGATTGTAGGGTACATATGGAAAGTGATGGTGCACATTGAGATGAGTAGGGTGATTGTAGGGTACATAGGGATGATGGTGCATATTGAGATGAGTAGGGTGGTTGTAGGGTACATAGGGATGATGGTGCACATTGAGATGAGTAGGGTGGTTGTAGGGTACATAGGGATGATGGTGCACATTGAGATGAGTAGGGTGGTTGTAGGGTACATAGGGATGATGGTGCACATTGAGATGAGTAGGGTGATTGTAGGGTACATAGGGATGATGGTGCACATTGAGATAAGTAGGGTGATTGTAGGGTACATATGGAAAGTGATGGTGCACATTGAGATGAGTAGGGTGATTGTAGGGTACATAGGGATGATGGTGCACATTGAGATGAGTAGGGTGATTGTAGGGTACATAGGGATGATGGTGCACATTGAGATGAGTAGGGTGGTTGTAGGGTACATAGGGATGATGGTGCACATTGAGATGAGTAGGGTGATTGTAGGGTACATAGGGATGATGGTGCACATTGAGATAAGTAGGGTGATTGTAGGGTACATAGGGATGATGGTGCACATTGAGATGAGTAGGGTGATTGTAGGGTACATAGGGATGATGGTGCACATTGAGATGAGTAGGGTGATTGTAGGGTACATAGGGATGATGGTGCACATTGAGATAAGTAGGGTGATTGTAGGGTACATAGGGATGATGGTGCACATTGAGATAAGTAGGGTGATTGTAGGGTACATAGGGATGATGGTGCACATTGAGATAAGTAGGGTGATTGTAGGGTACATAGGGATGATGGTGCACATTGAGATAAGTAGGGTGATTGTAGGGTACATAGGGATGATGGTGCATATTGAGATGAGTAGGGTGGTTGTAGGGTACATAGGGATGATGGTGCACATTGAGATGAGTAGGGTGATTGTAGGGTACATAGGGATGATGGTGCACATTGAGATGAGTAGGGTGGTTGTAGGGTACATAGGGATGATGGTGCACATTGAGATGAGTAGGGTGGTTGTAGGGTACATAGGGATGATGGTGCACATTGAGATGAGTAGGGTGGTTGTAGGGTACATAGGGATGATGGTGCACATTGAGATGAGTAGGGTGATTGTAGGGTACATAGGGATGATGGTGCACATTGAGATGAGTAGGGTGGTTGTAGGGTACATAGGGATGATGGTGCACATTGAGATGAGTAGGGTGGTTGTAGGGTACATAGGGATGATGGTGCACATTGAGATGAGTAGGGTGGTTGTAGGGTACATAGGGATGATGGTGCACATTGAGATAAGTAGGGTGATTGTAGGGTACATAGGGATGATGGTGCACATTGAGATGAGTAGGGTCATTGTAGGGTACATAGGGATGATGATGCACATTGAGATGAGTAGGGTGATTGTAGGGTACATAGGGATGATGGTGCACATTGAGATGAGTAGGGTGGTTGTAGGGTACATAGGGATGATGGTGCATATTGAGATGAGTGGGGTGATTGTAGGGTACATAGGGATGATGGTGCACATTGAGATGAGTAGGGTGATTGTAGGGTACATAGGGATGATGGTGCACATTGAGATGAGTAGGGTGGTTGTAGGGTACATAGGGATGATGGTGCACATTGAGATGAGTAGGGTGGTTGTAGGGTACATAGGGATGATGGTGCACATTGAGATGAGTAGGGTGATTGTAGGGTACATAGGGATGATGGTGCACATTGAGATGAGTAGGGTGATTATAGGGTACATAGGGATGATGGTGCACATTGAGATGAGTAGGGTGATTGTAGGGTACATAGGGATGATGGTGCACATTGAGATGAGTAGGGTGATTGTAGGGTACATAGGGATGATGGTGCACATTGAGATGAGTAGGGTGGTTGTAGGGTACATAGGGATGATGGTGCACATTGAGATGAGTAGGGTGATTGTAGGGTACATAGGGATGATGGTGCACATTGAGATGAGTAGGGTGATTGTAGGGTACATAGGGATGATGGTGCACATTGAGATGAGTAGGGTGGTTGTAGGATACATAGGGATGATGGTGCACATTGAGATGAGTAGGGTGGTTGTAGGGTACATAGGGATGATGGTGCACATTGAGATGAGTAGGGTGGTTGTAGGGTACATAGGGATGATGGTGCACATTGAGATGAGTAGGGTGATTGTAGGGTACATAGGGATGATGGTGCACATTGAGATGAGTAGGGTGATTGTAGGGTACATAGGGATGATGGTGCACATTGAGATAAGTAGGGTGATTGTAGGGTACATAGGGATGATGATGCACATTGAGATGAGTAGGGTGATTGTAGGGTACATAGGGATGATGGTGCACATTGAGATGAGTAGGGTGATTGTAGGGTACATAGGGATGATGATGCACATTGAGATGAGTAGGGTGATTGTAGGGTACATAGGGATGATGATGCACATTGAGATGAGTAGGGTGATTGTAGGGTACATAGGGATGATGATGCACATTGAGATGAGTAGGGTGATTGTAGGGTACATAGGGATGATGGTGCACATTGAGATGAGTAGGGTGATTGTAGGGTACATAGGGATGATGATGCACATTGAGATGAGTAGGGTGATTGTAGGGTACATAGGGATGATGGTGCACATTGAGATGAGTAGGGTGATTGTAGGGTACATAGGGATGATGGTGCACATTGAGATGAGTAGGGTGATTGTAGGGTACATAGGGATGATGTTGGTGCACATGAGGATACGTAAATGTGGTTATATGGTACATAAGGATGGTGTTGCTGCACATAAGGGTGAGGAGATGCGGTTGTAAGGTACATATGAGTAGGGCATGGTGGTAGAGCCCAAAGGGGCAGGAACAGTAGATCAGTATTGAGAAATAATGTTGAGGTTGTATCTGCACTCATTTTATCACCAACCGCTGTTTTTTTATCAAACACTGGTGCCAGGGATGTTCCCAGCCTTAGTCACTCACCCTGGTACTGCAGCGGGATGTCAATCTTGGGTCCAATAACGTAATGCCCCTCCTCCAGAGAGTGGGCAGTGACTGTGGTCCACTGCCTGCATGAATGTAACAGGACGACATCCTCTTCAGACAATCCCTCCACATTCTCACCTACAGAAACAGCAAAATAACACACAGACGTAAACAAAACTGCTAATTACAACATACACGCTAATTCGGAACACAGCATTGGTGCAACAGTCCAACATATTTTATTTATTTCTCTCAGTACCACTACATACACACATACACACATTACAGCTTTCTGTAATGCATTTTAAATTCTCACAAGCGGAAACCACATCAATTGCCATTGCTACAGAAACCAAGACTGCTAGCATGGGACATTTGGAAACGCTAGCCAAGAGTGTAATCACACTGCCACCCCCCCCCCCCCCACCCCCCCCCTCAGCACACACACACACACACACACACACACACACACACACCAATCATACTTCACTACCTAAACAATGCACGCTTTTCTTACTCCAAACTCAATTTGTTCAACCAGCAGCACTTGAGAGCAAATTATTACTGTTATAAGTCAGGAGCCAATCACAGCGAGACACGGATCTGATGAAAACAGCCCTGTGATGGTGGGATGAATGAGACCTACAGACTGATGGAGAGAGTGAGAGAGTGAGAGAGTAAGAGTGAGAGATTTGTGATGAAAGAAGAGTGTATTGATCAGCTGCTAAAAGAATCCTTCATTGATGCCAGTCTGAAAAAAAAGCTTTTACTGAGGAAATGAGGCACACACATACACACACACACACACACACATACACACACACACAAAGCTTCTCAGCATCGCAGTTGTCTTTAATTACTATTGTCCACCTACACACACACTCAAACGCACACACAATCACACAAATCTATCACCCAGGCATGGCAACCCGTAATAAAGTGGGACGTGTGTGTGTGTGTGTGTGTGTGTGTGTGTGTGTAACTGATCACGAACAAGCCAGCCGTGCAGAATGAACTCTTATGAACTTTTTAACCCTAATATGTGTGTATATGAGGTTTAGGTGAAAGGGAGAAATAATTGTGATCTTAAGTAGTTCTGAATAGGGTCAGGGATTAATCCAGAGGTCGAGCACATCTACAAGGTCAACAATGGGCAGAGCGTGAGAGAAAAAAATAAAGGGAAAGAGAATAAAAAGGAGCCATGATAATAAGTAAAGAACCACAGATATATAGTTCATAATAACTTTTATAGTCCAGAACTATTTGTACCATGGCTAAATACCTGTAAAAGCAGTAACACACTAGTAATCCTAGTAATAATAGCAACATCGGTAATACTTATAGGAATAATAATATCAATAGTAATAGTAATACTAGCAATAATAGTAATAATAGTAAAATGTAAATGTATGTAGACACCCCTCTCAGTTATCTAAGTTTTTGTGTTTTAGACAAGCCAAATTTCCTTTAACCGTTATTTAAGAAATGACCTTCAGTGTTTCACATACCAACATAATTGTGTTTTGTAAATACACTATATGGACAAAAGTATTGGGACACCTCTTCTAATTATTGAATTCATTTGTTTCACCCACAACAGTTGCTAACAGGTATAATAAATCAGTATATAAAGGAAATTGCTTCCAACTTTTTAAGGAAGGTCCTTTCCTCTTCCAGCATGACTATGACCCTGTGCACAAAGCAGAATCTATAAAGACATGAGGAAAAGCTTGGTTTAAAGAAACTCCAGTGGCCTGCAGAGAGTCCTGACCTCAGCCCCACTGACCAGCTTTGGAATGAACTGGAACATCAACCAAGGCTTTCTTAACCAACATCAGTGCCCAGCCATACAAATTCTATTTGAACTGAACAGGCACATATTCCTACAGACACACTTCAGAGTCTTGTGAGAAGCCCTCCCAAAAGAGTGGAGGTTGTTATAGCTGAAAAGATTACTTAGAGGTCACTATATTTTATTACCATTTGTTTTTATGCCTGCAACACAGACAGAAGTTGGAACAGAGACAAACTAAGAGTAAAACATTTATAGTATATTTAAGTTACAGCGTTCCACAATGTAGGTAAACTGGTAATTAGGGAATCATGACTGGATATAAAAAGAGGATCTACCAAAAGCTAGGTCTTCACAAGCAATGATGAGTCGTGGCTCAACACTTTGTACCACTTCAGAAAACTGTCAATCAATTAAAAAACAGCAGTTCTCGATGCAAAATGGCAAAAAATGTCCTTCATCATTTACTTTGTCTACAAACATTGTCAAAAGGTTCAGTCTGCAAAAATGTTCAGTCTGTGTCGAACTAAGCCAGAAACCACTGTTAAATCTTTGTGACCTTCAAGAACACAGATGCCATTGCATGACTTAACCACTGCATCAAGAAATGCGACCAAAGCCAAACATCAATTCTATGCAGAAATGCTTTTTTATATTGTTAATACACAAAATTGTGAGTTAGAGGAAATGTTTGGATCTGCCAAGGTGAGAGAGTGATTGAGTGA
The DNA here is from genome assembly GCF_030014385.1 of Trichomycterus rosablanca. Taxonomy (NCBI): domain Eukaryota; kingdom Metazoa; phylum Chordata; class Actinopteri; order Siluriformes; family Trichomycteridae; genus Trichomycterus; species Trichomycterus rosablanca. The sequence goes on along the minus strand of NC_085996.1, from coordinate 7,995,500 downwards.
GCGAATGAGACCCAGGTTCAAATTCCAGCGGTGCTATCTGCCGGCCAGGTGTCCACACAGGGTATTTCTGCCCTGTGCTTAGTGTTTCCCAACAGAATTGGACCACTGTGACTCTGACCAGGATGAAGCAGCTGATAAAAAAATGAAATGAAATCCTTTGTATTCAAATATTTATAAATAAAAAGTTTAAACACGTGATGTGTGTCCACATTAAAGTACTGTTAGTCAATTAAAAAACACTTGTCCTTTCTTACCTTGTCTTAGTTGTATTTATTCCACTCATGAGAAAACTGGTATAGTCTTAATTAAGCTTTCTAAAATTATATAAAATTATAATTATATAAAATTATCTAAAAAGAAAAATATAACATGTTTTAAATTCATTCTTTTTTAAAGCATGCAGTAATTTTTCCCAGCTGATCTCAAACCACTATATCTATAGTGCTATCAGCTTTCTTTACTTGTTAGCTACATTAGCTTTTTTTGGTCCAGTACAAAACTCTATACATGATCACACATCCATCTATCATACTACAGTAGTAATCTAACACACTAGTTCTCTGAGCTAAAAACAATTGCAAGCATAAACAGTCTAATGTGTGCTTTTAGTTTCTGTTTTCTAGTATGGTGATTTATTTTAGTCACAAGTGTTTGCAACTTGTTAGCTGAATTAGCCTCACAGCTCCTGTATAAATCTGAAGAAGCAAACGGTTGATGTAAATCAGACATTAATGTTACTGCTTTAACAGCAATCACTGCTCCGTGTGACTCGTAAACTAGAAGTTGAGATTTTTCCTCCTGTTAGTGCTTGTTAGTATGCAGAGCACTGGGACACAGATCAGCACATTTCCATATGAAAGACTCTGCATCACTTGTGAAACACAACGGACACTTTGTCACCTCAACCAGGAGCCAAATAACCCGTTTACACTCAGATTAGCTCAGGAAATCATCGGGAATCATTTTAGAAGTTTGATTCTGCTTTTGTTTCTGTTTTAGAATCCCTAGACTTTTTCTTCTCTTCGATTTCCATTTGCACATTTCTTGAAACTGTTTTGTGTTTTTCAGAGACTGATCCTTCATCATTCCAGTTTTTTGTGTCTTTTTATGTCATTTACATGCAAGGACATGTTGTAGCGCAATACAAATCATGGCAACATGAATAACAATCCTTGCCTTTGACCACTGCCAGTAAGAAGTTTTGCATGTTCTCACCAGGGTCAGGTGTGTTTTTTCCGGGTACTCTGGTTTTCTCCCACTTAAAAGTTTAAAAGGTTTAAGTAGGGGATTGGGTGACTTTCTGTTGCCCTGACACCCTGTGCAGTGTCTATTCCTGCCCTGCGTCCAGTGTTCCCGGGTTGTGTGGGACCCACTTTGACCATGACCAAGATTATGTAATAAAGGTGGTAAAGATAAAGGAATGAACAACTGAAGGTGATCCCATCGCCCATCGGTAAACTTGTGACCAGATACTGATAAACGTGTCTAAAATATAAGAAGTCGCTGTCAGTCACTGTAAAATCATGTGATGTTACGACCAGTTATAATAACAAGTAAGTAGGTGTTTATAGAAAAACATAGATAGTCATGTGATGTGATGTAATGAGCACTTAAATTAACTGCTAAGCAGTTAATAACTGGAAACACAGACACTATATAGGGCAGGATGTGATGTTATAAGCACTTACAAGCAGTTACAAGTATGGGAAACAGAAACAAACGTGATGTTATAAATGCTTTTCAAACTTATAAGCAGGTTCAGATACAGATACACATATTACATACAATGTGATGTGATGTTATAGCACTTATAATAAACTTGTAAGTAGTTACTGATATGGAAATGCAAACACCATATACGATGTGATGTTATAAGCACATATTAAACTTGTAAGCAGGGTCAGATACAATGACACACTATATAAGTTGTGATATGATGTTACAAGGGCTTATAATAACTTGCAAGTAGTTACTGATGGGAAAACAAACACTATATAATAGATTTGGTGTCATAAGGGCTAATTAAACTTGTAAGTAGTTTCAGATAAAAATACACACTAGGTCATGATGTTATGTTATAAGCTCTTATAATACCTTGTAAGGAGTTACTAATAAGGAAACACAGACACTATAGAAGACGTTATGTGATGTTATAAGCGGTTGCAGTAACTTGTAAGGAGTTACCGGTGAGTTATAAGTGCTTATAATAACTTGCAAGTAGTTACTAATGGGAAAACACATAAACTATATAATATATGAGATGTTATAATGGCTAATTAAACTTCAATAAGTTCAGATATATAAAAAAAAATGATGTTATAAGCTCTTATAATAACTTGTAGGTAGTTACTAATGGAGAAACACAGACACTATAGAAGTCGTTATGTGATGTTATAAGTGGTTGAAGTAACCTGTAAGCAGTTACAGGTGGGTTAACGCAGACACTGTGTAAAATATATGATGTTATAACCGCTTATTGAACTTGTAAGTAGGTTCAGACAAATAATTCACGCTATATAAGTCCTGTTGTGATGTTATAAGCGGTTGTAATAACTTGGAAGTAGTTACTGATGGGGAAACACAGACACTATATAAGTCGTGATGTGATGTTATAAGCGCTTATAATAACTTGGAAGTAGTTACTGATGGGGAAACACAGACACTGTAAGTCGTGATGTGATGTTATAAGCGGTTGTAATAACTTGGAAGTAGTTACTGATGGAGAAACACAGAAACTAATGTAAGTCGTGATGTGATGTTATAAGCGCTTATAATAACTTGGAATTAGTTACTGATGGGGAAACACAGACACTAATGTAAGTCGTGATGTAATGCTATAAGCGGTTGTAATAACTTGGAAGTAGTTACTGATGGAGAAACACAGACACTATGTGAGTCGTGATGTGATGCTATAAGCGCTTATAATAACTTGGAAGAAGTTACTGATGGAGAAACACAGACACTATGTGAGTCGTGATGTGATGTTATAAGCGCTTATAATAACTTGGAAGTAGTTACTGATGGAGAAACACAGACACTATGTAAGTCGTGATGTGATGTGATAAGCGGTTGTAATAACTTGGAAGTAGTTACTGATGGAGAAAAACAGACACTGTGAGTCGTGATGTGATGTTATAAGCGCTTATAATAACTTGGAAGTAGTTACTGATGGAGAAACACAGACACTAATGTAAGTCGTGATGTGATGTTATAAGCGGTTGTAATAACTTGGAAGTAGTTACTGATGGAGAAACACAGACACTAATGTAAGTCGTGATGTGATGTTATAAGCGCTTATAATAACTTGGAAGTAGTTACTGATGGGGAAACACAGACACTAATGTAAGTCGTGATGTGATGTTATAAGCGGTTGTAATAACTTGGAAGTAGTTACTGATGGGGAAACACAGACACTAATGTAAGTCGTGATGTGATGTTATAAGCGGTTGTAATAACTTGGAAGTAGTTACTGATGGGGAAACAGACACTATGTAAGTCGTGATGTGATGCTATAAGCGCTTATAATAACTTGGAAGTAGTTACTGATGGGGAAACACAGACACTAAGTCGTGATGTGATGTTATAAGCGGTTGTAATAACTTGGAAGTAGTTACTGATGGGGAAACACAGACACTATGTGAGTCGTGATGTGATGTTATAAGCGCTTATAATAACTTGGAAGTAGTTACTGATGGAGAAACACAGACACTATGTAAGTCGTGATGTGATGTTATAAGCGGTTGTAATAACTTGGAAGTAGTTACTGATGGGGAAACACAGACACTATGTAAGTCGTGATGTGATGTTATAAGCGGTTGTAATAACTTGGAAGTAGTTACTGATGGAGAAACACAGACACTATGTAAGTCGTGATGTGATGTTATAAGCGGTTGTAATAACTTGGAAGTAGTTACTGATGGGGAAACACAGACACTAATGTAAGTCGTGATGTGATGTTATAAGCGGTTGTAATAACTTGGAAGTAGTTACTGATGGGGAAACACAGACACTATGTAAGTCGTGATGTGATGTTATAAGCGGTTGTAATAACTTGGAAGTAGTTACTGATGGGGAAACACAGACACTATGTAAGTCGTGATGTGATGTTATAAGCGGTTGTAATAACTTGGAAGTAGTTACTGATGGGGAAACACAGACACTAATGTAAGTCGTGATGTGATGTTATAAGCGGTTGTAATAACTTGGAAGTAGTTACTGATGGAGAAACACAGACACTATGTGAGTCGTGATGTGATGTTATAAGCGGTTGTAATAACTTGGAAGTAGTTACTGATGGAGAAACACAGACACTATGTGAGTCGTGATGTGATGTTATAAGCGGTTGTAATAACTTGGAAGTAGTTACTGATGGAGAAACACAGACACTATGTGAGTCGTGATGTGATGTTATAAGCGGTTGTAATAACTTGGAAGTAGTTACTGATGGAGAAACACAGACACTATGTGAGTCGTGATGTGATGTTATAAGCGGTTATAATAACTCACCTGGGCTCAGTTTAACCAGGGTGGGCAGACGGAATTTAGCCACCACCGCGTCCAGAGGTAACGATACTGCGCTCCACGACACTTCCGATAAGCTCGCGCATACTTTATCCATCTCTCCGTCATCATCACCGGCTCGCGGAGGCGGCGGTGGTCCGGGCGCGCGGAAGGAAAGGAGCTGCGGGGGCGGGAGCGCGCGGCCGCGGACTGACTGCTGCCGTGCTCCTCCGGTTCAGATGCTGTTCTGTACGTGTGTGTGCGCGTGTGTGCCGGTTATCACCGTGCAGATGGACCGCGTGCACGAAGCGCGTGCACCAGAGGAGAGAGCGTGCATCAGCTGTAGCCCCGCCCGTTTTTCCTCCTATTCCGCGCGCACTGACCATGGCACCAGCCAGGTCCAGTTCTGGTACTAACCACTTTAACCTGGTCTGGGTCACGGCGGGTTCCGCACCACCCAAAAAACGTATATATTGGTGCATTTTGCAGTTTGTGGAAAACCTGTTAGAGGGCATCACACACACTCACCTAATTAAACCTACATGCAATATACATGGCTGGATTACTGACCGGGCCAGTGGGGCCAGCGCCCAGGGGCCCTTGAGGTCAGGGGGCCCCGGGGGGGCCCTGGCCCAAAACATTTTGCGATGCCTATCAACATTTATGATACAATATATTTTTATTTCCGAGGGCCCTCCATTTTAAGGATCCTCTGACTATTAGGGACTTTGACCCCAGGGCCTCTTGGAGGCCCTAGCCATGCTTTTGGGGCCCCTAGCCATGCTTTTGGAGCCCCTAGCCATGCTTTTGGGCCCTAGCCATGCTTTTGGGCCCCTTATGAAAATGGATGAGGCGTTGTGGCACTGCTCTGACTTCGACTTCTGGCTATTAGGGGTCCTAGGAAAGAGGGGGGCATATTTTTAGAGGGCCCTGGTTATGAGAGCCCCTACCAGGGGGCCCTAGAGAAGAGCAGGGCATACTATTAGAGGGCCCTGGATCACGAGGGCCCCTGCTATGGGGCCCTTGACTTCCATAGAAGTCGTTTCTAGGGACCTACAAATTGCCAGGCAAGCTACCAGATTTCATAACAGACGTTTTGTTGCAAATATGCGATTCAGGCCCTTACTTAATGTTTCTGAATTTGTATTGTTTCAAAATTATTATGTTCAATTTCTCTTAAGCGCAGAGACACAAATTAATTTTGCAATTTTGCAATTATTTAAATTTAAGACAAGCAATTTCAAGCAGTTTGAATGCATACACACACTTAACTGAGCTATTTGATGTTCTTTTCATGCCTGACAATATGTCCAACAGTGAGCTCACTTTAAAGGTTAACTCACTCGCTGCAGCATATCCTTCAGATCTGAACATGAGCCTGGCAGATGAATTGATACAATACAAATCATTCATAACAGAAAAAGAAAAATGTCCTAGTAAAATGCTCAAAACCATGATCAATTTCAATTTACAGTCAACCTTTCCAAATGTCTACATAGCACTTAGACTTTTTTTGACTGTGCCTATCACAAATTGTCAAGGGGAGCGTTCATTCTCCAAACTGGCTCGTATTAAGAATGAACTCAGGATTAGGATGCGCCAAAACCGCCTGAACTCACTGTCACTTCTGGCCATTGAATCAGATTTGGTCAGACAGCTTAATTTTGATGAATTAGTGGATGACTTTGCAAGAAAGAAGAGTAGAAAGAAACTTATTTAAAATAGATTCTTGTGTTAGGGTTAGTTATTGACAGGTTGTTTAATGTATTAATTTATTTATGTTTTTGGAGGGGTGGGGGGGGGTGGGGCCCTGGGCAACTCTTTGCCCAGGGGCCCAGACTATCCTTAATCCGTCCTTGGCAATATAGAGTAGCCAATACACCTTCTGCACGTTTGAAAGGAGGTGAAAGGAAACCAAACCCATGTGAAGATTTAAAAACATGCCAGAAAACATCATCTATTCCTCTGGGAGGGTTTGCCACAATAGTTCTGACTTACAATTGAGCTTCCAATTCATCCCAAACATGTTTAGTGGGGTTTGAGGTCTAAACTTTGTGCAGGCTACTGTAGTTTCTTCTCACCTAACTCACCAGTCTTTGAGGACTTTTTTGTTTTGTGCACAGAAAGAGAAACATTTCTTCTCCAAAATGTTAATTAATAAATGAATCTTTACACACCAGTTAACATTGCGTGTTGCTGAAACCCATGAACATGAAACAGTACATGAACAGAGTGAAATTACTTTTTGCTCCATTAAACCACTAGAGGGCAACTTCAGCCAACCCAGTCTGCTTTACACCAGCATAGGAATGCAAACGTTATCATAATCTTACATTTTTAGGCATTTAGCAGACGCCTTTATCCAAAGCGACTTGCAGTACTGTGACAGTATACAGTCCGAGAAATTGAGGGTTAAGGGCCTTGCTCAAGGGCCCAACAGCAGCAACCTGGCAATGGTGGGATTTGAAGCAGTGACATTGGCAGACTGCCATAATCTTTGGTCACTGCTTGATTCCCATCAGGGTCGCGGTGTTTTCCGAGTCCAGCCAATCCACCCTCTGATTTTTCGAACAACAGTGTCTGGACCAAATTATTAATTTCAGATCACCCCCCACACACACCTACACACAAAAACACTTGTAAATCCAAATTAAGTCCAGGTCCAGTTTGGACCGACACCCTTGGTGCTTAATATAATATATTTCCATTCTAAAACTCGTTCATCTTTGATGCTTGAACTGGTTCCTCTGGAACCAATGGACACCACTGCTTAATATAAAGTACAGGAATGTCTGTTTTAATTAGCTGATAAGTTGAACCGAATCAGGTTATAAGGGCTTATAATAACTTGCAAGTAGTTACTGATGGGAAAACATAAACACTATATAATATATTTGGTGTCATAAGGGCTAATTAATCTTGTAGGTAGACTCAGATAAAAAATACACACTAGGTCATGATGTGATGTTATAAGCTCTTATAATAACTTGTAAGTAGTTACTAATGAGGAAACACTATAGAAATCGTTATGTGATGTTATAAGCGCGTGGAAAAAATGTGGAATAATAAAATTAAGTAATCAGTTCCTTTAGGTCTGACCGCAGCATGATGCTTTATTTACCTGGATTACCCTTTCAAATGTGGCTGCTTATAAAATATGAGGAAAAAAAACATACCTACCCAGTACAACCAACACATGGCACCACCATCAACATGTCAGGTGATTACAGGAGCTCATCAATTTGAACAGTGTTGCTATTCAGAACCGTAAATGAATCAGGTTTTATTTAGTAAATTAATTAAGTTGTAAAAATATATCTCCACACTGGCGTTTTGCCATAAAACCATAAAAAAACATTTTTTAAAGGAGGTTATCAGCCCACCATCGCTGATATCACCCAGCCAGGCGTCTACACAGACATGATTGGTTAAGTATTGAGGGGCAAACCCTGTGATGGATTGGCAACCCTGTCTCTAGTATACATGCTTTCCTCCAAAACCCCCTGCAACCCTGACCAGGAAAACAAGACTTGCTCCTATTATAGGCATCTGCACCATACAGCAATTGTACTGTCGCAATAAACTTTCCCCTTCAATTCAGATGCAGCCAGTCACGTTTGTGTGTGGGCGCCCGGCCAGTCAATAACACAGCTGAGATTTAACCTTAGATCTTGAAGGTAGGTTAAAGTCCCTGGTGCCACCTGAGGATCTAGTTTTATTTTCTTCAGCTTATATAAACTCCACAATCATTAATAAAATTTAATTACATTTATTTAAACATTTGATGCCAGAAATTATTTCTCTCAGATTAACCCTTTCACTCTTAAAATTATGATACTGGGACTCGGTGCTCAAATGTTCCTTTATGGCTAGAACCATTGGTGTTGTTGGTACCAGAACCACTGGAAGTTAAAATAAAATCACTGCAGACCCAGAACCTCTAATGACTGAAATGGTTTCTTTAAATTCAGAAACATCAATACTGAGACTGGTTTCTTCAAAAGCAGAACCTATTTTAGTGGTAATGGATCCTTAAGAACTAAACCACTTGGTTTTGGAAACAGTCCAGGAAACACTTTTTCAATATTCTGAATTAATTACTAATTTTAGTTTTCTGGTACCAACAAGTCTGGTCCTTTACAGTGGGGGAAACCCTTTTTTATTAAAGTGGAAACGTCATGATCATACATTCAGTCACCTCTCAGACTGTTGCAGACTTTAGGTATTGCAAGACAAATTAAACCCCACAGACAACTCATACACTATATTGCCAGAAAGTATATGGACACCTGATCATTAGCTTGCTAAACATTTTATTATGAAACCATGCGCATTAATACAGAGAAGTACAGAAATAAACTGGGCTCCGTAAATAATAGACTGGGGTAAGAATTAGGCATACTGTTCAGTATTATAAATCATGTGATTTAGGGCACAGCACACATGGTCACCTCAGTGTTAACACAAGTGTTATAAAACACTGACTGATAATGTTAGCCAGTTAGCCAAGTGCTGTGTAGAGAAATTCATATCTCTCGCTGTTTCCCACCCACATGCTGCTCTCCTCCATGCAACCCTTTTCCTCCACAGCAAATTAATCCAAGTTTAATATGACACTAGAACCCTTCATGGTCAAAATTGTTATTTAAAAACTCAAAACAGTTTCTTTGTATCTGAACCAAGCCAAGCGCTCAAGTCCAGTATTGTAATCGATGACGAATTCAGTTTTGTAAACTGTTGTGACTGTTACCACATGTATATTCTCCTGAGTTCAAACACACTGTAGGCTCGTTCGCTCAGAATAAATAGACAAACATGTAACTTCAACAAGGTTATTTTTAATGGATCTGTTAAACAAAAAAAGTCTGAATTTCCAAAGAAAACTACACCACCCTACCAAGACTGAGCACACTCAGTGCAGCCGCTTCCACTGCAAACGATGCACAAGTCTTTAAAACCAAAGAAAAATGGCATGCAGGAGAGAGAATGAATGAGAAGAGTGAGCACACAAAAACCCACATTAGAAATGTGAAATTCTGAACATAAAGAAAAAGAAAAATATAAATGCCATTCTCTTCAGTTTATACAAGTCTGTACCGGTGAGCTGGGGAGGTCGGTGTAATCAAAAGGTGTTGTTTCTGTGTGTGTGTGTGTGCGCGCGTGTGTATGTGTATGGGGGTGGTGTGTTAAGGGAGGATGAGAGGTTAGGCCTTTCGGCTCCACGTTAAGGCACCAGACAAAAGAAAAAAAATTGATAGAAAGAACTTTATCTACACAAAGCTCTTTACACACTAACCGTTACCTTATCTACACAGAAACCCATCACCAATTAGAAACTGTACAAAACTGAGCTGAAGCATGTTCACGCGCCTCCGACTGAATGGTCAAGTCGTAAAAAATAAACCAAAAAAAAACAAAACAGGTCCGGCAGGTGCTGGGAGACCCTGACGTTTTCATTTCATCTTTATTAAAAATGTAGTGGTGAAGCAGGATGCATTTCCCTCTTTTTAAACCTTTAAAATAAATGACAAGAAGCGTGACATGATTTCTCCTTTTATCTATACAATTCTCTTTTTTTGTCAGAAATAAAAATGATCATCAGCAAGCAGACAAGAGAGGAGAAGATAAGAAGGGGTTAAAGAGAGAGAGGATGAAAGAGTGAGTGAATGATGAGTTAGATACAAAGCCAGGTAGATATGAACGGCTGAGAAATGCGAGACAGAACAGGAGAAACCGTAGGGGTGTGAGCATGTGTGCATGTGTGTGTGAGAGAGAGAGAGAGAAACTGTTCAACTGCAACACTTGGTCTTCCATCCTGTAACTCCTCCTCCAGAGCTGATGTCCACATTTTCACTGTTGGGCTCTTTTACAGGTGTCTGAAACACACACACACACACGCGCACGCACACACACACACAAGGTTTAACATCTTGACATCTAGGGCAGTTGTGGCCTAGTGGTTAAGGACTAGTAATCTAGTAATCAAAAGGTCACCGGTTCAAGCCCCACCACTGCCAGGTTGCCACTGTTGGGCCCCTAAGCAAAGCCCTCAATTGCTTAGACAATATACTGTCACAGTACTGTAAGTCGCTTTGGATTAAAGCATGGATAAAAGCATTTCTGAATTGACCCATTATTCCTTTTCCCCGCTTGATTTGCCCCTTCATTTAGTCCCAATTTAGTCATGTCCAATTCCTGATTCCGCTGTTGCTTGCACAACCCCTAATCTGAACAAAAAGAGCTGAATCACCAGACACCCCTTCAGCACATGTACAATCTGCAAGCCGCTTCTTATAACTTGCCAGTTTGGTATTGAGATGTTTAAGAATCCCAACAACACTACTACACTCATACCAGAACATCATGTTATAACCACATTATTGTTACTGCAGTGCTGAGAATGCTCCACTACCCCAACATGTTCTGGTAAGCTGTGGTGAGTCCCTTTCACCTGATCAATGGTAAAAAGCAACAGCTGGGCTGCAGTTAGTAACTGTATACCACAAATGTGATCTATATGGTAGGTGTAGCTTAAAAAACATGTATAAATAAAGTGCATGTTAAGTGTAACTAGATTGTTCTGTACATGCACCTGCGTTCTCACACACACCTTTCTGAGGATGTCTTCTGCTAACGTGAGGAAGGCCTTCTCGATATTGATGTTGGCTTTCGCACTGGTCTCAAAGAAGCGGATTCCATGTTCCTTGGCAATCTGGATACACAGATGAGGCAAGTGAAATTAGGTATGTGCATGAAGGGAAAGAAGCGCATCACATTTCACACACACACCACTTGATAAACAGACTCTGCATACAAGCCAGCAAAGACGCCCATAACATATACCCATGTTGCAATAACATTCAGGCAAGCATTCAACACATAGGTGGCTGGCTTTAACACAGACAGCATTGACCTGCCTCTCGCCAACCCTTCACTTGTCCTGGCTGCAGCCAAAAGCAAAATAAATCCAAAAGTTCTGGGTCCGGAACTAATGTGCATGGAGGACCGAACCAGAGCTGTTGCTTGCTGCATACCACACTTACTATCGTTTTCACACCTATAGTTTGTGTGCGCTGATCTAAATCATCCGATTAAATGAGGAGCTACGGAATCCATTTATAGCTGTGGAATTTATCTAAACTAAATTAGTTAAATACCAAATTCACAATAAAAGGGGAAGTCTTTGAAAATGCCGTACTGCTTTAGACTTTATGAAGAAGACGTGCTGACCGAGTAATCAGAAAAAAGAAGCTCATATTGAGCTTGTTTGTTTTTTATAACACCATGTAATCACCATTACCACTTCTCCTGGTATTAAGTGATGGTGTGTCAATCTGTAAATCTTGCCTATTCTACATCTAGTGTGAATAACCTGGTCTGTACGTTTTTCATAATGTATTTTTGAGCTCCTATTGAGAACGTACACGACATCCTAGTTGGGTCGAATCGAGGTCGGACCACGTTCTTACCACAAACGAACCACTCCAGAGTTAAGAGCGCTGTAAGTTAATAGTATACTCGGCTCACTCAGGTGCACCTGCCGATGACTTGATGCTGTAAAACCTTTCCATGTTCTGTCCACCATTCATTCATCAATTTCCAATGCAAGCCATTTTATCTATCCAATCTTAATGCTTCACATCCAAGAAAGCCACACACACACAAAGTGGCATCAGTGATACAGGTATGATCTTACCTGTTCCCCCTTGGCCTTTGGTACGACTCGCTTGTCCTCCATGTCACACTTGTTGCCTAGCAGCATCCTCTCCACATCCTCGTTGGCATGCTAAAAAGACGCACACAAAAAATAAACATGAAATAAATAAACGAAAAATTGATCCAATTTAGAGACATGATTTGGCCATGACCTCAACCCAAACAAACACCATTCGGGATGAATTGGAACACCGCCTGTGAACCAAGCCTTTGGGAGATGCTTTATTTAAAGCCACTTACAATTATTCACAATATAATGCAAGCAGTTGAGGGTTAGAGGCCTTTCTCAGGAGCCCAACAGTGGCAATGGTGGGGCTTGAACCAGCCACCTTCTGATTACTAGGACAAGCTCACAGTCTAGTGTCCATATACTTTTGGTCACATTGTACAGGGTGTCCCTTAAGTCTGGACACATGGAAAATATCACTAACTATATATGTTTACTAAAACACTCACACACACATATTGCATCACAAATAGTGGAAAACACATTGAAGATGTTCTTGATTAATATTCTAATAAAATGTTGTTGAAAAATGTATTGAAAATATGCATTTTGCCCACGTGTCCAGACTTTAGCGACACCCTGTACAGAAGCTCTTGAAAGGAACAAATCTGTCAAATCTGAACACAGTTCTTTCTTGTGGACTCGGACGTGGATCTGACTATTTATGGAGGTGCGAGAAATTCCAGGGTATCATGTGCTAGAATTAAAATCAGCACCAGGCAGCCAGAAGCCTGATTTGGAGTCTGTGATTAAGTCTCAACACTCAGACCAACTGCATCATCCAGCACATCCAGTGAACATTCAGTAAAAGTGCTCTGGTTCACCCTCAGGGCTTAGTTTAGACGAAAACAGAGGGTTTTACACTGTGGTTCATTTCATGACAGGACAGATAGTTACAGGTCGCACAAGATTCACCAGTGACAAACACTGTACCAGCCAATTCGCCTAACTTACATGTCTTTGTACACACAGACACAGAGAGAACATGCAAACTCCAGACAGGACTCCAACTGCTTCACCTGGGAATAGAACCCAGGAGCTTCTCGCTGTGAGGTTTGTGTCAAAAGTGAGAGGAAAACAAACTGGTGCAGTGGATGAGTTCTCAGTAATTAGGCATGTCTGATAATCATGCATGTGTTACGTGACTTCGTTCACCACCAGGCTGGACACATACTGCAGCAAAACGGCTTTCTGCTGGCTGTTCCACTGAGCACAAAGCTTAACTGACTTTAATGCCAATTTCTTGACCAGCAGTTCTGTATAAAAATGTATTTTAGTATCTACAAGAACTCTGCGGTCATGAGAAGATAAAAACCCCAACAAAAGATCTTTCCCCATCATTGCTCGAGTTCAGCTTTAGCGAGACGAACCTCGTCAATGTTCCGGAGCCACTTGCTGATGTTCTCAAAGCTCTTGGCGTTGCTGATGTCATAGACGAGCATGATACCCATGGCTCCTCTGTAGTAGGAGGTGGTGATGGTGTGGAAGCGCTCCTGACCCGCCGTGTCCCTACACACAAACACAAATTATTATTACAAATAAACAAAATTGGTTAGAATTCAACTACCATCAATTAACAAATTTCAGTAATTATTTGTAAAATTAATAGATTAGATGAGCTATATTATAAAAAAAATATATTCAATACCAGCGCCAGTGGTAAATTACAGGTCCAGAGTTCAAATCTCCAGTTGTGCTATCAGCCAGTCATGAGATTCAACCTCAAGATCTCTGCTGTTGTGTGCTAAGGTGTCATACAGCTGCTCCACCCGAGCGCCCGTGTTCAAGTCAAAAGTTTACATACACTTTTAAGGCAAGTTTTTGTTCCTTCATTCCTTTTTGTTGCTCTTTTTGTTACATATTGCAGCTGTATACAGAAACATCCTTGAAGAAAACCTCATACAGACAAAACACTGCAGTGGCTTTAGGCAAGACTTTAAACGTCCTTGAGTAGCCCAGCCAAAGCCCAGATTTAAACTTCAGTGATCATCTGCAGAACGACCTGCAGATAGAGGTTCACCAACATTCGCAAATTAATCTGACAGTGGCATGAATAATGGAAGAAACAGCCCAAATCCAGGTGTGCAAAGCTGGTAGTGACATTTCCAAGACTTGCAGCTGTAACTGCTGCCAAAACGGCAACCACAAGGTGTTGATTAACGGGTCTGATTGCTTTAGTGAATAAGGGATCATGCTTACACTTGTGACATTATGGATGAAGCCTTGTGCACTCAAGATTGTACAGAATAGTCCTAATGCTCAGCTACTGACTTCTCCTCTCCACCACGTACATCTATACCGACACAAAAAAGTAAATAATACAACAACCTCACACTTACCATATCTGTAGCTTTATCTTCTTTCCTTGCAATTCAACTGTTTTGATCTTAAAGTCGATTCCTAGAGAGAAAAAGAAGGAAATGAGGTTTTCTTCTGGCAAAAGTTCACATAAACTAAAGGCTTCAGACCCAATTTTTCATGTCATATTAACATATCCTTGTTTTGGCAAGTTAAGTAATTATTTTATTCACACAAAAGGTCCTTTTAAAAACAGTAAAGTAGAGAATTTTTCCAGCTTTTTTAGTAACTAGTGAGTCAAACGTTTACATACACCAAGTTGACTGTCTCTGTAAACATTGAGGGATTTTAGAAACCAATAGAATGACCCTTTATGAGCTTCTAATTAGCCAACTAGCTTGTTAGGAGTTAATTATTGCACCTGTACTTAAGGGTCTACCTTTGCAGCCAGTGCATGTTTTGTTCTTAATACAATGGTAACATCCAAGCAACTCAGCCAAGACCTCAGAACAAAAAAAAAACTGGATCTTTAAAGGTCTGGTTCCTCTTTAAGAGCAATTTCCAACCCAGTAAAGGTACAACAAGCAACTGTATAAGACGAGCACTACATCGTTCAGGAAATGGGCGTAAAGTCCCATGCCTGAACAAATTTTAATCCAAAAAAGTCAAATGAACCCAAAAGAGAACACATGAATCGGTGTAGCAGCTTTGAGGCATTGAAGGACCAAAGTGTGTACATCCACCACTAGGAATGTGCTACATCAGCATAACCTTAAAGAGTGTCTTACAAAAAAAGAAACCTCAACTCTTCCATGACATTTCATTTTAGCATGCCAAGATGATTTGTGACCAGATAACAGAAGTGAAAATGTGAAACATGACACTACTGGTGCTGAATGTTTTCTTTTACACATAGAACACCGTCCAGACCCAGTGAGGACAGCACTTAAAATCATTCACACTCAAAATCAAAATGTACATTCACAGTATTCAGCTGATGCTTTTATCCAAAGCGACTTAAACAACTGTGACTAAATACAGTGCCAACAACTGAGGGTTTAAAGCCTTGCTCATGAGCCAATAATGGCAACCTAACAGTGGTGCACCTTAAACAGGCAAACTTCAAATTACTAATCATGTACCTTAACCACTACATTACAACACTGGCCAGGTAGGGTCTGACGTGTCTATGATCAGTGCGACAAAATGCAGAACAGCAGCACTACACAAGTGTTCCATTTTAGAGGAGACTGTCCAACTAGGCAGTGTTTTAGACAACGCTCATGCTTCTGAGAAACAGTGTCCCAAAGTTAGGCAATAACAATCAGCTAATCCACCTTCTGCAAATTTTTTTAAAAGCAGGGGGAAACCCATGCAGACACATGAGAAACAGACTTCAAATGCATTCATTAAATGTCTGCAAGAAATAAAATAAAAGCAATCATTTAATTACCAGGTTTGCCTGCAATTTAGTCATTTGGTAAGAAGAAATCCTTAAGCGTTTACACGAGTCAGTTAATAATCTGATTTCTCAGTGTGATGACATTAATCTTCAGTAAAATAAAATACACCACCCATGGTTGCAATTTGCTTATGTGAACGATAGGGCTGCAATGATTAGTCGACATAATCGATAACGTCGACTATAAAAATTTGTCGACGCGTCGTTATTATTGCAACGCACTAAAGGAAATGCAGGGGGCGCAGCATCGCTTCCATGGCGCAGCAGGGAGTTTATGAAGACAGAGAGGCAAAGATAAAGAGACCGAAACTTTCTAAAGTATGGGAGCATTTCAGCCAAAATAAACCAAAGAAACGAGCTGAATGCAGACACTGCAGAGCAGAGTCGTCATTGCGAGCACCCTGCAGCCGTGATGACCAGCGTTATTCAGGACAGGTACGTTTTTACACCGCTTCATTCTTTAACCAATGTACTGTAGCTAATGTTTGTTAATGTTAGAGTACCTGTCTGAAAACTTCCTAAGAGATCGCTATTTTTTAGGTTTGATAGCTAAGCTAATGCTGCAATAGTGCAATAGTTAATCAGTGATTTATTAGGAGTAACGTTATAGCCCAACGTTATTTTCTGCTCACGTTAATGAGAGAGCATTCATTCTAAATAATAAGCGTTCTCCACTTAATAGTAGCTAGTTAGCTCAGCAGATAATTCAGTTAAGATATTTAACCTGTTATGGTTTAGTTGGAATAGCCAGTACACTATTTGTAATAAACCTTCAGTTTGTGATAATTAATACAGCTTTCTCTTTTGCTCTTTCTATCAATAGCACTAAGCAATGGAGTGTGGATAAGAAGAGAAGAGGTTCATGCACCCCTCAGATGGCTGAGGTCTTCACAGACAGCATTCACATGTTTCTCAACAACATGTTATATATGTTTTTGATTTCCAGAGTGATAACTTCTGAAACATAACAGTTTCTAATGCTGTCCAAAGCTTTCTTATTTCATTGAATTTTTTTATTTCATATTCATGTTTCATGGGTCATTATTTTAATTTGATATTGGAACTTAACAAAACTCTGTTATCTTATTTATTAGAGATGGGACGATCGATCGGCTACGAATCGGTATTGGCTGATTTTTATTCAAAATATGCTATCAGCGATCGGCGATATTTCCTAAAAGTAGCCGATCCGATCGTGTGATATATAAAGATCACGTTAAGTCAGTGGATTGATCCAGACTTTGAGCTACGAAGCACCAACCATCACATCACCATTCATCAACCATCGTACAGAAACCATCGTGAAAGCTCTTACGATGTAATTTTGCTGATTGTAATATTTACTTTAAAAAGATAATTCAACCCGGTCACATCTGAGTCGATTCTATCAGCACGTTATATAAACTCCTGGTTCACTTTGGTAAATCGTAAGCGGTTCTTACTTGTGATGTAGATGAGAACAGAAGACGTTACAGAGCCAATCAGAGGCAAAAGTTTATTCATTACCAAATTCGTTAGTTCAGGATCATCTGCTAAACTTTTAGAAAACTTTTAGCTCCTTAGACGGAACGAGTCTGACTCGGTTACAGATCTGTGGTAATAACAGTGTAATGAAGCTTTTTTATGTAAGAGAGTCACACAGAATGTTCTGTAGTAGTTGGTGTTTATTTAAAACCACGACATTTAATTAAAACCAGTAAACACGGAGAGATAACTGAGAAGAGAAACTTACGCTTCACATAAAAACGAATCAACTCATGAATCAATGAATCACTTATAGCGATACTGTGAACAAAGCGTCTTCTAAAGGCACACACACACACACACACACGCTGCTCCGGTTTATCTTTACTGTGAGGCTCTTTTTAAGTTTATTTACTGCTAATCCCCCCCGATCGGAATCGGCTATCGGCCGATGTCCCTGAAAGGAGATCGGAGATCGGAATCAGTGCCAAAAACCCCGATCGGTCCATCTCCATTATTTATGTTAAGGCAGAGATGGAGGGTATGACATAAATAGTCGTTGACTAGGCGACTAATCGAAAAAATAATGGTCAGATTAGTCGACTACTAAAATAATCGTTAGTTGCAGCCCTAGTGAATGATGTACATCACAGAAAATAGATCAAAGACAACCTGGAAATGATTCTGCATTTTAGGCCATTATCAACCCAGACAGTGATACCTGATATCAAACTGAGACATCCTATTAAAGAGTAATATGTGTCTAGAATACTTCAGATACTAGACAAAAAACACAGACAGCATTACAAGTTCTGACATTTCTGACTAATGGCAAGATGTGCTCATGAGTGCAGGATAAGAATACGGTAAAAGTCTGCTGTGCAGTGCGCTAAACCCCCACACTGACAGGCAGTATGGAAAGTGTGTAGTGCAGCCTGGCACTAACTGGCATCAGTTCCGAGGGTGCCCGTCTCAATCTGTGCTTTTGCTAAAGGTTTAATTACCCCCGCTCACAGTGTGCAGTGTGCCTCACAGTGGCATTATTCAGGGGGAGAGAGGAAGGAATAAAAGAGCAAGAAAGTAAAAGTGCATCTGCAGGATAGTCTGAGATGAACAGAGCGAGTAGAGAGAAAGCAGATAGAAAAAAATAGCAAATGAGAAAGAGATGAGATAAATAATGAACAGTAAAGTGTGACAATAATAACAAGCAACAGACACACCGACCCTGGAAATCTGTACAGCAGAAACACACGTTTGGTGAAGTTAAATGTTCACACTGTACAACACGACGTGAACCACAAAACGGGCGTGAACCACCACCCCTGCAGAAAGTCTACTAAAAGATTTACATAAATCAAGTCAAAGAATAAATATGGAAAATCTGGTCTGTATGGCTCATTTATCATCATCATTCCGTTAAATGTAATAAAGAATTTGTTTGTTTATTAGGATTTTAACATCATGTTTTACACACTCTGGTTACATTCATGACAGGAACGATAGTTACTCATTACACAAGATTCATCAGTTCACAAGGTTACATCAGTTCACAAGGTTACATCAGTTCACAAGGTTATATCAAACACAGTCTTGGACAATTTTGTATCTCCAATTCACCTCACTTGCACGTCTTTGGACTGTGGGAGGAAACCGGAGCACCCGGAGGAAACCCACGAGGACACAAGGAGAACATGCAAACTCCACACAGAAAGGACCCGGACCGCCCCACCTGGGGATCAAACCCAGGACCTTCTTGCTGTGAGGCAACAGTGCTACCCACTCACCGTGCCGCCCAATAAAGAATGTAAGACCAAAAATCTCACTTGACCTGTTCAACAGCTACACTAGCACTGCAATAGGATGTAAGATTAAAACAAACAGAAACAGCTCAGCCACAAAACCTAGGAGTTCCCTTTTGTGATGAACTAAACTTGAATAATCACCCAAAAGCAGCTCAAGCCCACTAATGACCTAGATCACTATTAGAGACTGCAGTCATATTCTGAATTTTACTAAAAGCCAATCCAGAACCGAGACTAATATGGCAGCAAAGTATTATTATTATGTGCCATCAAGTCACTTCTGACTATCGGTGACCATAATGGATAGTGTTTTTCCAGATTATCCTGTCTTCAGGCTTCTTAATGGCTTGCTCATTGGTTTTCTAATTGTTGCTGGCCGTCTTCTTCCACCTTTAACTCTTTCAAGCACACTTTGTTGTAAATGCAACGCTCCACAAGAACAAAGATCTGGCCGCAAAGTGAATTTTCCACTAACATCTAAGAGTTAATCGTACAACAAACAGTTCTGCGGCCAGCAATGCTTTAACAAACTCGTATTCACACAGATTTAAGTAAAGAAAACTTTTGGCTTTAGTTCTTGGTTATGAAAGTGAAACATTTCAGCCTGAAGGGAAAGATCGCACCCCAGCGTCATACACTTAATCACTTCTGATCTCAATACAATCCCAACTTACATTTAAAGGGAATTTGGACTCACATACACTCACACAGCTGCAGAATGGGTGGGACTGGCTTAATTAAATGATATATACAACATGCAGCCAAAGTCTGAGTCATGCTCACACAATAAGACGCAGGGTACTTGAGGGCCAAGTTTACTTTACTGGTGCTCCTACATCCTGTGTTTCTTATCAAGCCACAGCACATACACCAATGAAAAAAACATTAGTACCACTGGTCTAATATGCTGTTAAAGCTGTCCTAAACCACTATGGACTGCACAAGACATCTGAAGGTCTCCTGTGGTATCTGGTACCAAGACATCTGGTCCACATGTATGTGCACGGCCATGCGCACGATCTTTGATAAAACAGGATCTGTTGGACAAGTTGATCACCTTCCATTGCTCCGATTTCTCCATGCACATTGTAGGTGCTTTTGATGGACAGAATTTAGCATGAGTGCTTTGACTGGCCTGCAACTACACAGCCCTCCCCACACAACAGTTCAATGCATCTCATCACCAGGATTAAAATCATCTGCAGTTTGACCCACAGTAGATTTTCTGTTGGTCCACACCAAGCACTACAGCTTTCATGTCTTAAGCATTGCCATGCACACTTGCGTCGTCCTTTGGCTTTAACGCACCTGAATGCACGTTCTGATCGCATCACACCCAGTCACAGCATTAAATAAATCAGGGAGTCAGATTGAAGGTTCGGTCCTAGATTGGATACTCGTAACAGACACCTGTGCCAAGTTCAGCCTTTGGCCGTCTGTCAAAGGAAAGAGACTCGGCCCGTGTCTCATATTCAGTAAACCTGTAAAAGAAAACTCTACAGAGGCCTTAATTACAGAACTGAGCTCTGGTTCTGCTTGTTCCCTGTTACACACACATCACTCAGCTTAACTCACTCCAGACTCTGGAAAATGGATCTTGTCTGTTCCTACATGAAGTCTATCCATCTATCTATCTATCTATCCATCCATCCATCCATCCATCCATCTATCTATCTATCTATCTATCTATCTATCTATCTATCTATCTATCTATCTATCTATCTATCTATCTATCTATCTATCTATCCATCTATCCATCTATCCATCTATCCAGTGTTTACTCATGTGAGTTACATTCACAGCAGTAAAGGTTTATGTGGATGCTTTGTATCCATTAGGTGGTCTCTGATATTATATGTGTATTCCTAATTTAGCGACTGCAATGAAGTTCAAAAGCTTTTCTGCTTTTCCAAGGTTAAAAATGTATTTCATTGTTCCACCTATGGAGAATTTTTTTTTTTAATGCATGTTCTCCCCATTTAGCGCACTCAATTTTGTCTTCCACTGCTACCAGAGATACCAGATTGCATCCGAGGAGAGCACGTCGCTCTACCGACACGTGTACAGCCCTCCTCTTCTCGCCCCTGCATTCTGCACAGGCGTCTCTTACGCCAATCAGGGTCCTTACACAGCGCATGAAGACCCACCCACCCACACACGTCCGGCCCCCACCCTGCAGATACGGTGGCCAATTAGTATCTGCTGCAGGTACTGCCAATTATGCCCGCTAGATGGCACCCAGCCAACCCGAGGCAACACCGAGTTTCGAACCGAGGAGTTCAGAAAATCGGTGCTAGTGTGCAAGCGGAAGCTATGGAGAATTTTTGTCTTTCCCTTTGGTATTTAGGGCACTCAGTATGTGTTTAACAGTGATGGGTAATTGGCAGAATTCACATTGCGGGGCATCCTCCTCCTTCATTAAGTATGAAGAGGTAAAACTTTAGGAAGCTTTAATTGAGAGAAAAATAAAAATAGAACAGTGCTGAAATGCAAATGTTTATAATCTCTTTACAACTTTACCGCACTAATGCTTATCATAACAAATGTGACATTATTTAGTGTGGTTAGCTACGCTAACGTTTTCATGTTCTATTCTCCTGCACCGTCAAACTCAGCTTTATGAACGCTGACCATGCTGGCCAAGGAGGACCATAAAATAACACTTACCCACTCCAACTCTTACTTTACACCAGCTAGCAGCTGACATTTACTTAAGTCAGTGACGTGCAGACCCGCTGCAACCGTGGCCAGCATTAAGTGGTTAGGGAAAAGGAATGAAAGAATGAATAATATTTTAAATAAAGTCCCAATTACACAAAAAGGTGAGCGCTTTCATTTTGATGCATGAAATATCAATATCAGAAAATATCGATCATTTAAACCTTTCACTTCCTAAAAGCTTCAGTATCTGTGACTTTATTACCCATATCAGCTGGACCATCAAAGCCAGAAAGCTAACATGAGCCTGCGCCTGCATTAGTGGGTCATGAGTAACTTTCAATCCCTGTGATTTATGGTGCCATCCATTTGTGCTATAACTGCATGTCTGTCTCCATCTAGAGCAACAGAATGTGCAGAGGATGAAACCTGAGCTGCTACAAAAGGCCAAAGAACGAACGACTAAACAAACGAAGACACACAGACACACCCACGTCCCTTTATAATCACATTTTGAAAACATCTATTCTGATAAAACTACAATTAGAAAATATTTCTTATCTTAAAATAAAAGAAACTGTGAAACAATTCCACCACTATAAATTCCAGAACTATACACACCACTGCAGCATTGTCAGGAAGAAAACAAGCGTGTGTTTGTGTGTGTTAGTGAGGTTAAAACAGATGAAAGTGTTTGCTGAAGCTGACTATATAAAACTGACCATAAAAGTCTGAAAGAGTGTGTAGGAGTTCTGGTAAAAATGAGTGAGTGTGTGTGTGTGTGTGTGTGTGTGTGTGTGTGTGTGTGTGTGTGTGTGTGTGTGTGTGTGTGTGTGTGTGTGTGTGTGTGTGTGTGTGTGTGTGTGTGTGTGTGTGTAAGCCGATCTGCACTCAAGGATGGAGGGAGTTTCCGGTGGGTATTTTAGGATGCTGAGCCATTACAGCTGCATCAGCCACTCCAGAAACCAGAGAGACAGAGACCGAGAGACAGCTCTCAACACCACTAATGACCTCGATCCAAACCACACATTCATAAACACGTGATCAATACAATCCAAACCTCATCCATTCATCGTTTCCCAATCAATTCACTCATCCACTATCCCAGGCCTTACATTTGGGATGAGCATTAAAGCTCAACTAATTATCTAATGTGAATGTGTAAAAACTCTGACTGATGTGGTGATTCTAGAGTCAACTTACATGTGTGCATTTTCATGATGTTTCAATAAAAATCCTCTGTCTGGCACTTGGGTGGTGCATTGGTCTAATGCCATCCTAAGACTATGTGCTATCGACCTACATAAACACTCTATTGGCTGTGTGTTTCTATGAGCAACAGGGATGCACTTCTTTTGGTATGCTGGATAAAATAGTCTTCTTGTTTGATTCAACATGGGGTGCTGTTGGAGAACATGCTTCACTGTGAAAGTGATTTTGCAGAACTCGCATAAGGGGGCCGGCTCTCCTCCGAGCAGGAACTTGGCGAGCCTTGGGTACCATATGTGGCACCGCGTGTATATTGCTTGGTCCAACCACTAGCGTTGGTTGTTTTCCTACAGTTAGGTTGAGTTTGTGTCATGGAATTTGTTTGTACACTCCATACACTCTTCTTTATGTGCATTGTTACTGCTTGGGGGTTTGGGGGACTGTTGCACTAACAAATGAGATGATTTAGTGTTTCACGATTTATTTCCCTCACAGGTCATACATGCAACCTAATCAGGGGCAAAAAACGAACCTGTAGATGGTGTTTAGATCATTAAGCATGCTATATATAATGGAGTTCCATCTCCTCCCTGTCCAGTTCTACCTTTATGTTTTTTCATTTCATTTTTACCAACCACTTTATCTTGGTCAGAGTCGCAGAGGGACTGGTTTCACCAGGATGCACGGCCACAAGGCAGGAACACCTTGGATTAATTCATGTTTGGAACCAAGAGGCACTCATAATAACATTTAGAACACTGTGGCTCTGGCGTTCTTTTTCATTATTTACGATGGATATTTAGTTTGAAGGCGAAAATTGTGCATCACAAAGAAAGTTAAAGAACAGAGTAAAAAGACAGAACTAAGAAACCACTAAGTTGACCATTACTGGATAAAATGTAGAAGTGATGGGCAGCTTTTGCCTACTTAGATCAATTAACAGCAAAGAATCTAGCTGTAAGGAAACATGACGCAGCCTGGTTCTCAGCAGAACAAGAATAAAGGAACTGGAAAAGATCTTTAGATGTGACAATTTGTCTCTCCAACAGACAAAGAATGATCCAGACTGTGATCTTCTCTGTGATTCTTAATGGATTTAAAGCTGGACAATAAAAAGCAGGGCAGAAAGAATATTGACATCTTTAAACTTGTCCAGCTGATGACTTAAGAGTGGCTTGGAAGGCAAAGAAGAGAAACAAATGGATTCTTGACTGAATCAGACCTAACCTCTCACTGCAGGCGTAAACTGAAGTTCTCTTATTTGGACACATGAGAAGAACAGAACGAGCCAGCAGTGGCCACAATAGCAGCAGCAATGAGGAACCAATTCGAATAGTCCTCCCCTCAGACTTAGCCCATGATGTGTGTGCCTGGCCGGTCATTAACACAGCTAAGATTCAAAAACCAAAGCTTCAGATATTAGCTATGGCAGGCTGAATTTCTATTCTTACCCCCAAACTACACAGTTAAAGTTGTATTTACAAGCTCTCCACATTGGATAGCAGCTGTCATTTGGAAATGACTTGAATTACAAGCTGCAGCTACCTGATCATTGTTCAAGGTCAAGTTCTTAATTCCAAAATACACATTCAACATGATTTTCACACAATCCAAAGACCCAAAACATAATATTAAAGGCTTTACCCTTTTCTCTTGTTTCTGTGGGAACGCAGCCGTTCAGCTATCCCTGAACACAATGTCACAAATCTAAACAAACTCTGATGAACGTGGCACAGAAACCAAAAGCAAACAACGTGTGTGCTCACCAGCAGCTCTTCAGAAAAGTGAACCAGGAATCTTCCTTCCAAAAGCATTTTTCAACAAGTCTTGTGTGTACAGCCGGAAAAGAAATATCTTCAAGCTTTTATATTTTTGCTTAAGGATAAAATACTCAACAGAATCTCTCTGCTAGTGGAAAGAACTAGATGTTAAAATGTGCCAGAAAGTATCTGTTGGCTTGCTTGCAGGACTTGTCAGGCACACCACTGTCCCAGTTATCTGTCGATTAAGAAGTAATTCCACCAAAACTGAACATGAATCAAGCAGCCAGGACATTTTTGTTGCCCAATCTAATTATTTCAAAACCAAACTATCTGATCTCTTTGTTTAAGGCAAATTTTATAGATCAGTTTATTGTGGGCTAAATGAACATCTATGTATTGAATGTGCTTGAATGCATCAGAGGCATTAGCCCTAATACCAAGAAATCCATAAACCAAATCGGGCTGCTGAGAGGTGTGCATATACACTCATCATGGCCGCCAAGTCCCATGGACCCTAGCGGCATTTACACAGTATTTGGTTGTGTAAAAGTGATCCGTTCCAGGATGAAGAGTAACATGTTTAGAGTAAAAGAGTTCTGATACATATGAAGCAAGAATGGAAGCACACACACAAGTAAAACATGTTTCCTAAACTGTGCAAGAGCTTAAAAAGCTGCTAGTAATCTTAACCTGATTTCATACTCATTTTAAACGACACAGATGTTCAAACAATTTGACTATAGGTGGTGGGATTTATTACTTTTTTTATTATTATTTCCTTGCATAAATACCCCCCCAAAAAAGTCAATTCTAGTTAAAAATGGAATAAAAAAATATTCAGTAAAATATGCCAGCCCATTACCACTGAAATCTGGGCTTTAAATATTAGTGGTGCTATTGCCAAGTCAGGCATCTCCACAGACACGATGGGCTACTTCTGAAGGGATGGCACAACAGTTGAGCTATTGGGGGTGGGTGCAAGCCCGGAGAAGGCTTGCATCAGGAAGAGCACCTGGCATAAAAGCCATGCCAAATCAAGTATGAAGACTAAAATTATTTGCTGTATCAACCCCTAAATACATATGGGAGGTAAGATACGTGTATACAACGAGGTCAGTGCTAGAGGACTGACCTCGTTGTATACACGTATCTTACCTTTATTTTCATGTACCCATGGTGGTGAATGTAGTGATGGTGTGATTGTGATCATTAATAGACGTTGTAGCCTAGCGGTTAAGGTACTGGACTAGTAATCAAAAGGTTCCCGGTTCAAGCCCCACCACTGCCGGGTTGCTGCTGTTGGGCCCTTGAGCAAGGCCCTTAACCCTCAATTGCTCAGACTGTATACTGCCACAGTAGTGTAAGTCGCTTTGGATAAAAGCGTCTGCTAAAAGTCGAAAATGTAAATGAAAATGTAAATTAATAGGAGCCACAATGTTGTAGATAATAGAGTATTTCAGCATTTTTATGCTGTATTTAAGCCTAAAAGTTTTCCATATAGATGAATGGTTGGTTGGCTGATAATTGACTTTTCTTCTTTTATGACTCACTGAAATCAAACAAACCAGGGCTGGAAATGCAGATATTAGATTACACCAGGATCAGGAATTGAGACCATTTTTCGTGTTACATGATTAGGATTGACATCATGCTTGGTATATAAATAAACTACTAACAAGTCAAGTCTAAACGCTGGACGCAAATGTGGCGTTTCAGTATTTTAGGCCTGTACGGATTTTAGTTGATACAGACAGTGTTTCATTGTGACCATTATTGATATTATGATGTTAGATGAGTATAAGATGAAGGTAGTGTTTTGTATTTCACACAGTATCACAGTACTCATACAATTCCTGTGGTGTCCGGATTGCTGTTAACACTAACGGTGGTGCGTTCAGCTCGTCATTGGGTGTACTTTATTTTTATTTAAACACAAGAAAACCGAACAACTTTGGGATTTAAATGTAGAGAAGACCTTACTGGATCAATACAGACCGGCATCGTTAGGCTGACAAGATACCTGCAAAAGAATGTGCGCAGTGCTATAAGGTGTACGGAATACCGTGAAGTTATGTCAACTCACCTATGGTGGAGATGAAGGTGGTGTTAAAGGCATCGTCTGAGAAGCGGAACAGCACGCAGGTTTTGCCCACACCAGAGTCTCCGATCAGGAGCAGTTTAAACAGAAGATCGTAGGTTTTCTTTGCCATGTTTGTGGTGAACGGTTCAGAAACCAGTCCGGCCGCTGTGTGGCTGCTGATAGCTTGAAGCTAAGCTAATGTAGCTTTGCTACTATTCTGTACCGCTGTCGCTAGCTGACAAGCTAAAACGGTTTTAGACAGTCCAAAACCCGGGTTAAACAACTCTGGGTAGAATATTGTGTTAATAATGAATGTTTTTACTCTGTTGAGAATATTTCCTGTATTTTCCACTGCTCACTCAGTCCGGGACAAAATGGCTTCTCTCACCCTTCACTCTTTCTTCAAAACTAACGTTAGCAGCGCGGCTACTTTCACTTTTATTACCATTACTGCGTCCTTATTTTAGCCTCTGTCATCCGCGTTAACAAACCGAATTGTTTAAGAAGATTTCCTGGTGTTCAATTGATCGCTTGCTCTCGGTATTTCGGTACTTTGGTGTTAATATAACGCAGGAACGCAGACAGACAGACGACCGCCGTCGCCTTTCCACGGAGCCACCCTAGTTACTGCCACACGCCCTTTACCCGCCCACACTTCGCGTTCTGCTTTCTGATTGGCTACAACGACCGCATTTCAAAAAAACTCCGGAGGCTGATTGGACAATCAGACTACGGTCAAAAACATGCGGGCGTCCACTGACGCGGCTGTTTTTTCATCAGAAGATCCGTTCAAATCCAGAAACTTTGGATTCGACTCCGATTCTGAATCGAATTCCGACTCTCGATTCAATGAGTCTTTCTTATACAGTAGACCCTCGACTTACGAATTTAATTGGTTCCGAAGGGCTGTTCTTAAGTCAAAATGTTCGTTAGTTAAACCTGTTTTTCCCATAAGAAATCATGTAAATAGAATTAATCCGTGCCAGACCTCCCAAACCACCGCCTTACCTAACCTTTCTGGGGCGGCACGGTGGCTCGGTGGGTAGCACTGTCGCCTCAAAGCAAGAAGGTCCTGGGTTCGATCTTCAGGTGGGGCGGTCCGGGTCCTTTCTTTGTGGAGTTTGCATGTTCTCCCCCTGTCCGTGTGGGTTTCCTCCGGGAGCTCCGGTTTCCTCCCACAGTCCAAAGATGTGCAAGTGAGGTGAATTAGAGATTCTAAATTGTCCATGACTGTGTTGGATAGAACTGATTAATCTTGTGTAATGAGTAACTACCGTTCCTGTCATAAATGTAACCAAAAGTGTAGAACATGACGTTAAAATCCTAATAAACATAAATAAACAAAATAAACCTAACCTTTCTAATGTCTTAAATGGTCTTTTTTGTCATAAATACAACTATATTTCCTCTTAATCTTAAATTATAGAATAGATAATACTGTAATAAACAATAATAAACAATACACAGTAGTACTGTACATAAAAAAAACACACATCACAGTACAGTGTGTGTTCTGTACCATACACCATAATAAATTTCCATTTTTTTATAAAATGTATCTACCAGAAACAACAATAACTCATATTTCTCTATTATTTCCTTCTTTATTTCAATAGCGTTGTATTTTGTAGGTGTAACTGCAGGAAAGAAAGAATATTTTACTCAGCGATTTCCTTCTCCTCTCTCACTCACTGTCCCCTCTGTCTGATACACAGTGACAGCTACTGGAAGGAGTAATTATACAACAACAAATGTAATAGATTTGTTCATTTTCTCAACACTAAGCTCTCTCTGCACCTTATTTGGGGCCATTTTAATATTACATTTTACAAAATATAAAGACAACACCGGAAAAACACCATCCGCTGTCCGAATGTTCGCTCACTGTATATATATATATATATATAGAGAGAGAGAGAGAGAGAGAGAGAGAGAGCGCGAGCGAGAGAGAGAGAGAGAGAGATAAGCTCGGAGTCAACTTGTTCGTGACCTCACGTGTTTCGCGAATTTCGGTTCATAATCCAAAATTTGTTCGTACGTTTAGTTGAAACAGATCGTTCGTAACCCCAAATGTTTGTATGGTAAACCGTTCGTAACTCAAGGGTCTACTGTACTCCACTTAACCAATTTAGAGTCGACTCCCTAAACTGTTTTATTATCCAGTAAACTCATTTAAAGTCTTAGATACTCATTTTCATTATATTATTTAAGAATTTTGGGTTCATGGTCACGAAGATTTGCAGTAATCTTGGATTTTGGGTTGCTATCATTCAACCTTACATACAGTGTATCACAAAAGTGAGTACACCCCTCACATTTCTGCAAATATTTTATTATATCTTTTCATGGGACAACACTATAGACATGAAACTTGGATATAACTTAGAGTAGTCAGTGTACAACTTGTATAGCAGTGTAGATTTACTGTCTTCTGAAAATAACTCAACACACAGCCATTAATGTCTAAATAGCTGGCAACATAAGTGAGTACACCCCACAGTGAACATGTCCAAATTGTGCCCAAAGTGTCAATATTTTGTGTGACCACCATTATTAGCACTGCCTTAACCCTCCTGGGCATGGAATTCACCAGAGCTGCACAGGTTGCTACTGGAATCCTCTTCCACTCCTCCATGATGACATCACGGAGCTGGTGGATGTTAGACACCTTGAACTCCTCCACCTTCCACTTGAGGATGCGCCACAGGTGCTCAATTGGGTTTAGTCCATCACCTTTACCTTCAGCTTCCTCAGCAAGGCAGTTGTAATCTTGGAGGTTGTGTTTGGGGTCGTTATCCTGTTGGAAAACTGCCATGAGGCCCAGTTTTCGAAGGGAGGGGATCATGCTCTGTTTCAGAATGTCACAGTACATGTTGGAATTCATGTTTCCCTCAATGAACTGCAGCTCCCCAGTGCCAGCAACACTCATGCAGCCCAAGACCATGATGCTACCACCACCATGCTTGACTGTAGGCAAGATACAGTTGTCTTGGTACTTCTCACCAGGGCGCCGCCACACATGCTGGACACCATCTGAGCCAAACAAGTTTATCTTGGTCTCGTCAGACCACAGGGCATTCCAGTAATCCATGTTCTTGGACTGCTTGTCTTCAGCAAACTGTTTGCGGGCTTTCTTGTGCGTCAGCTTCCTTCTGGGATGACGACCATGCAGACCGAGTTGATGCAGTGTGCGGCGTATGGTCTGAGCACTGACAGGCTGACCTCCCACGTCTTCAACCTCTGCAGCAATGCTGGCAGCACTCATGTGTCTATTTTTTAAAGCCAACCTCTGGATATGACGCCAAACACGTGGACTCAACTTCTTTGGTCGACCCTGGCGAAGCCTGTTCCGAGTGGAACCTGTCCTGGAAAACCGCTGTATGACCTTGGCCACCATGCTGTAGCTCAGTTTCAGGGTGTTAGCAATCTTCTTATAGCCCAGGCCATCTTTGTGGAGAGCAACAATTCTATTTCTCACATCCTCAGAGAGTTCTTTGCCATGAGGTGCCATGTTGAATATCCAGTGGTCAGTATGAGAGAATTGTACCCAAAACACCAAATTTAACAGCCCTGCTCCCCATTTACACCTGGGACCTTGACACATGACACCAGGGAGGGACAACGACACATTTGGGCACAATTTGGACATGTTCACTGTGGGGTGTACTCACTTATGTTGCCAGCTATTTAGACCTTAATGGCTGTGTGTTGAGTTATTTTCAGAAGACAGTAAATCTACACTGCTATACAAGTTGTACACTGACTACTCTAAGTTATATCCAAGTTTCATGTCTATAGTGTTGTCCCATGAAAAGATATAATGAAATATTTGCAGAAATGTGAGGGGTGTACTCACTTTTGTGATACACTGTATATCCAGGTTTGTTGACAGCAGAGGAGGTGGATGCTAATGTCTTGAAAGATCCCACACGGATGTGGTACGTTTTTTCCTCAACAAAAAAGGTCATTTTTAAGTCATTTTGTGCTCTGCACAATTTACTCCTGGCTCTAAATCATTAATTTTTGATTATACTTTAACTACAAGCTCTGCTATCCAGCCACTGTTGGGCCCTTGAGCAAGGCCCTTAACCCTGTCTGCTCCAGGGTCCGCTGTACAATGGCTGACCCTGCACTCTGTCCCCAGCTTCCAAACAAACTGGGATATGTGGAAAAAGAATTTCATTGTACTCTACACCTGTATATATTTACATTTACATTTACATTTTCAGCATTTAGCAGACGCTTTTAGCCAAAGCGACTTACACAATGAGCAATTGAGGGTTAAGGGCCTTGCTCAGGGACCCAGCAGTGGCAACTTGGTGGTGGTGGGGCTTGAACCGGCAACCTTCTGTTTACTAGTCCAGTACCTTAACTACTGAGCTATCACTGGCCCTATATGTATATGTATATATGACAAATAAAGGCGTTCATTCATTCATTAATACATATTTTTTTTACCCCAAGGGTGGTTCTGATGTGTACCTTCTTACCCACCTGAGGCTGAATCCTGTGTTACCATTCCACCAAACATATACATTTGACTTTTTGACAATTTGACATTTGACAATTTTATTCCTAGAAATACAATTATCAGGCTTGTTTACATCCTGTAAACAGTCTGTCAGTGACATAAATGACATTTTCCTATTCAGGTCAGTAACTTACCATTTGTGTCACTTTTTAAAGCAGCTGTGGCATTTTGAAAGTTCTCTCAGTTGGTTTCACCTGGTTTTTCCTGTCAAAAAACACCAAAAACAGGCACACTGACTAGCTGTTGAGACCTGCAGAATAATGGCAGC
Organism: Trichomycterus rosablanca; assembly: GCF_030014385.1. Classification (NCBI taxonomy): domain Eukaryota; kingdom Metazoa; phylum Chordata; class Actinopteri; order Siluriformes; family Trichomycteridae; genus Trichomycterus; species Trichomycterus rosablanca. Next base: position 7,963,742 of record NC_085996.1, on the reverse strand, counting down.
CGAATAATTTTGGTGTGCTATTTCACTATGACGCCAAAAAGGCATCTGTATATTTACTACAAGACTAGGCAATGTGCAAATATATTCTATAACAACATTACAATACTCTATGTCTCTGTATAGTACAGATAAGCACAAAAGTGGCATATTATGATATTGATATCATTTACTTGCATTGCCCAGTTCTCAGTTCAGATCAGTTCCACATCCTAAATCTCATGAGTTAATTTTGTAGATTACTTTGTCTTGGCAGTCAGACCTTTTCTCCAGACTGAGGTTGGTGCCTACTGCAGCTCCATGACTGTTAGGCAACTACAAGCCCTGAAGTGGTGTGAGTCAAGCAGCAGTAGCATGAATCAGACCCGACTGTGGTTTTGCTGAGCAACTCATATTTCTGTAAAGAGTCAAGCACAGAGAGCTCAGGTCGCCTGGGAAAAAACTTCCGCGAGTTACTAAAGCAGAGCTGTATTGTTATTGGAACTAGTCATGTGATATTTACCACTCCCTATACAAACACATAGACAATATAGATAATTTGTAAAAAGGTTAGTGGATAAAAGGTTCTATGTCTGTGCCTTGCACAAATATCACAAGTTGCTCCTCAGAGAAGTTCTCTTATAGATCATGAAGAAAGACGGTGCCCTGAATGATGAACAAACAGGTTTAAACCTAGTTTAGTTTAAATAGTTTGCTAGCTTGGAGTGCCAAATGTTTATAACAGATATTAAATCAAATATTTGGGTGGCACGGTGGCTAAGTGGGTAGCACTGTCGCCTCACAGCAAGAGGTCCTGGGTTTGATCCACAGGTGGGGCGGTCCGGGTCCTTTCTGTGTGGAGTTTGCATGTTTTCCCCGTGTTTGCGTGGGTTTACTCCGGGTGCTCCGGTTTCCTCCCACAATCCAAAGACATGCAAGTAAGGTGAATTGGAGATACTAAATTGTCCAAGACTGTGTTTGATATAACGGTGTGTTAATGGATGAACCTTGTGTAATGAGTAACTACCATTCCTGTCATGAATGTAACCAAAGTGTAAAACATGACGTTAAAATCCTAATAAACAAGCAAACAATAAACTAAATATTTAATACAAATATTAAAATACAACAAATAAATTACAACCTTAGAATGATAAGATGATCCAGGTTTCCAGCTGTTTTAGAAACATTATTAATGCCTAAATGGCTAATAAATTAATAAATCCCCCCTCCCTTCCTTCTCCTGGGCTAGCATACTAGACTGCTGAGACGGCCTGTAAAACTTTTACAAAGCCATCGAATAAATTTCCAAATAAAAAAGTAGGACCCGAGTATCAAAGCTCATGTGGTTACTTATTGTGAATAAATAGTAGAAGGAAACAACATATACACATACACTTACTCTAAAACATGCATGCACACACATTGGTTTTGCACTTCTGCATGCATCCATGTATTCATCAACTCTGTGTGAATGTGTGTGTAGTAAGAATGAAGTGAAGTAAGTGAAGCTGAGCTGTACAGGGTGGGGTAAATGTAATTCCCTTTTCTGCTGTATGAGTCACTGAAGCTGCACATCTGGTTTTGATAAACTCACTACATGTCATTTGCATCCTTCCCTTAACAACCGGATGAAACGTCAGGAGTCAGCTGATCTCAGACTGGGGTAACATTATGGATGAGTAAGCGTTCTCTATGTCCCTGATATGACAACTACATTTTATAACTGTTACAGAGGACACGCCTCTTATGTCAAAATGGCTGACAGGTACAGAGAACAAGCATCTTCTACTGGAACTGACAGTTATAGAAGACACATTGTTTACTGGAACAGAAGTTATACCTCCTTAACAGTGACAGACAGGTACAGAGGCCACACCTTTTTTTCCCAAGACTGACAGGCATTACACAGGCCACACCTCTTTTACTGAGATTGACAAGCATTACACAGGCCACACCTTCTTTACTGAAACAGACAGGCATTAATATGGACACTGAAACCTTGAATTGACTGACAGGCATAATTCTGATATAAATCATTGCAGGCTATCAAAATAAACTTAAATTAAAATTCTGTGTGAGTCTGTTTGTCCTGTGATGGACTGGTGACCAGTCTCTTGACCAATGAATCTGACCCACTGCGGCCCTGACCAGGATAAAGTTGTGGTACAACAGGCAATGAATGAATAAATGTTAAAACATCAAATATTGGAGCTCCGTCTAGTTTCATCTTTCGAAATATCAACTATTATTTAGTTTCAGCAACATTTAACTCATTCTTCCAAGTGTCCCCTGTTATCAGGATTTCATAATTTCAGTCCTTGGGGAAAGGGGGGAGGGGTGGGGGGGGGGGGGCTCAACTAATTCCCAGCAAAGTCTGGAAATTACCCTGCTCAAAGGGGTAAGGGGCTCAACTGCTCACCAGGTTTAGTAGATGTGTTGGAGTAAAGCAGTGTGCAGAGCTGGAGTTAGGAAATCATGGCCTATCTTCTTTCTCAGTAAATTGTTTCTATGGAAAGCACGCCAGCGGAAGATCCCGGCAGCGTATTTGTCAGGGTGACATACAGCCATCACCGTGACCACAGAAATGCTCCGCTTAGGAATGTGCAGTATTTGCTGGCTCACGCTCAAAGCCAAGCATAGACTTGACAGGCTGTCTATGAGCAGAAGGATTCACAGTGTGAAAGAGGCCTGCAGGAGGGAAGTGGTCAGAAATCTTTCAAGAACCAGTTTACTGTGAATAAAATAATTACACAATATGGCCAAAAGTATGTGGACACCTGGTTTTGTGGATAAAACAGTCTCCACTCTTGTGCTAAAGCTTTCCACAAGATTTTTGCCTCCTTTTTTTTTGGAATGTTTGCCCATTTGGTTCAAAGCAGTTTGAAGTCCAGACCAGGATGAAGACATTACTGATCACTTGGACAGTCTGTGACACTACTTGGCAGATGTTCTGACATATAACATCCAAGGGGTTCTTGGCTGGATTCAGGTCTGGGGAATGTGAGGTCCAGTCAAAGGCACTGTCCTGCACCAGGAGGAACCCAGGGCCCACTGGACCAGCATAAGGTCTGACAATGGCTATGAGGATGTCCAGATACTTTTGGTCATACAGTGTTTCTTTAAGACTATCACGAGCACCATCTGAAAAAGCTTCAAGTTCCATTTCTGGTACTAGTACCACAGTTTGAGAGCCACGGTTCAACTGAACTGGGCGTGGGAACAAGTACTGTACAATGCAGTAATGTATTAAATGCGCCACCTACTGTTTGAATCGGTTATTAACAGAATGCTGTTTCTTTTTATGACACTAGATAGAGCCAGTGTGTAGTAAATAATCAGAGTGGCCCTTTTCATATGAATACAGATCTGTACAAAAAGAATCTGGTCATGTACAGTGAGAGGAAACAAGTATTTAAACCATTTAGTTTGTGCTATTTAATATACTTCCAGTACGAATAGAAGCTTCTCTACACCCAACGTATAATCTGATTTTGTACTTATAAACTAAAAAGTGTTTATTCTTGATCATGAACATAAAACTATATATATATATATATATATATATATATATATATATATATATATACATTTGCACATGCATGTGCATACAAGTACATGCATATATAAATATATAAACATCAGTGAAGCAAATGTGCAGGTAACTATATGTAAATAAGAAAGAAAAAAAAAAGCAAACATAAAGCTAAAATAACTCAAGTAAAAAAAGGTAAAGGTGCTTATTTGGCCTATCCACCGTTTTCTAAATTGAATCCCATTAGAAATGTATGAATGATTGCAAAAAAAAAAATTGCTTTGCTGGAATTAGACGACTTGTTATTATAGGAAGGATGGATGAATAATAAAAATATGAATAATGAATAAATTGGTTCTTATAACGGTTCCCTTTGTTTATTATGCTTTGTTTAATGACCTGCAATTATTTGGTTGTACAAATTAGACAGGACGCTGCTAATAGGTGTTTAATATCGCTCATAAATAAATACGAATGCCATTTCTTCTGATGACATTCCATCTGTGTTGTGATTGGACTAGCTGTTGAGTAGTCCAGTCCCCCCATGATTGCGCCGCAGTGAAGGGGCTGGGCATGAGCGCACACAGCGGGGGGATGAGCGGCGCTTATGACTGGAGGAAGATTTGATGGAGACGGCTAGTGTGTGTTTTTATTTCTTGTATTTTAGTCGATAATCACAGTGTTATCGTTTGTTAATTTCAGATTTTTCAGAAGACACACCTGTGATTCCCTGTCTGCCTGCTGTGTGTCGGTGAGACGGACCGGACGCGATGCTGTGCGCACCAGGAGGCGCCACCCTGCCGCATCCTTTCTAGCGCTCCCAGTCCGACGGCTTGGATCGTCGGAGTCCCTTTTATTGTTATTTTGCGCGCAGGATCACGAATAATTCGGCTGGAGAATGTCTCTAAAGGCAAAGCAGTGTGAATCAGTCAAGGTGGTGGTGCGCTGCCGCCCCCTGAACCGTAAAGAGGAGGCGATGGGTTATGGCACCATCGTAGATCTGGATGTTAAACTGGGCCAGGTGGCGCTGCGCAATCCGCGGGCCGCACCGGGAGAACCGGATAAAACGTTTACTTTTGACGCCGTGTACGATGCCGGATCCAAACAGGGCGACCTGTACGATGAGACCGTGCGGCCGCTGGTGGACTCGGTGCTCCGCGGGTTTAACGGGACGGTCCTCGCATATGGGCAGACTGGCACCGGGAAGACGTACACGATGCAGGGTGAATGGACGGATCCGGAGCAGCGCGGCATTGTGCCCGCTTCTTTTGAGCACATATTTACGCACATCTCCCGCTCCCAAAACCAACAGTACCTGGTGCGGGCCTCGTACCTGGAAATCTACAGGGAGGAGCTACGCGACCTGCTCGCTCCAGATAACGGAAAGAAACTCGAGCTGAAGGAGAACGCAGAGTCGGGCATCTACGTGCGTGACTTGTCTTCGTTCGTGGCTAAAAACGTGAAGGAATTGGAACATGTATTGAACGCTGGAAACCGTGCAAGATCAGTCGGTGCTACCGACATGAATGAGCACAGCTCGCGCTCTCATGCGATCTTTAGCATCACCGTGGAGTGCAGCCGACCTGGACCGGACGGTCGGAACCACATTCGCGTTGGCAAGCTAAACCTCGTAGATCTGGCTGGCAGTGAGCGCCAGAGCAAAACTGGTGCCAGCGGTGATCGTCTCAAAGAGGCCACCAAGATCAATCTGTCCCTCTCGGCTTTGGGTAACGTGGTGTCCGCGCTAGCAGACGGCCGCGGCGCGCACGTACCTTACCGCGACTCCAAGCTGACGCGCCTGCTGAGAGACTCTCTGGGTGGAAACGCAAAAACCGTAATGGTAGCCACGCTCGGTCCTGCCAACTTTAACTACGAAGAGTCTTTGAGCACCCTGCGCTATGCCAACCGTGCCAAGAACATTAAGAACGCACCGCGCGTTAACGAGGATCCCAAAGACGCGCTGCTCCGCGAGTTCCAGCGCGAAATCGCCCGTCTCAAAGCACAGCTGCAACGGCAAGGTATGCTCAGCCACCGGAGGAAAAAGAGGAACGGAGAGGAGCAACTGATAAATGATGAGGATGATGAAGGTGAAGAAGATGTGGACGATGGTGACGAGTTTGAGGAAAGGATGGAGAAGGAGGCGCAGGAGTTCATAAAGGAACAGCAGGAGAAGCTGGAGCAGGAGAAGGAGGCCATCAAGGATGATCGCTCACTGGTAGCTGAGGAAAAGCAAAAGCTGCTGGAGGAGAAGGAGAGAATGATGGAGGTTCTGAGGAAGGAACAGGAGGCCACTGCGCTCCTCACAGCCAAGTTTAAGGTGTGTATTGTGAGTGAGTATGTATGTGTGAGTATAAAAGTTGCCTGATAGCTGTGGGACCTTTACTAATTAGGTTCCATATAGCATCTTTAAGAAACCAGCAGATTTCTCACACTGTGGGCCTCTTGCATCTGGTCTGTAGGCCTCTTAAAGCTCGTAACATACACCAATGTGGCCCTTACATCTCTATTATAGACCTATTACACATATATACATATACACACATTCATGTAGATGGCATAATGGAACAGTTGATAGAGTGAGTGCCACACAGCAGCATAAATTCTGAGGAACTTGGTTTGAAGCTTGTTCCTCCTCCCACCTTACAAAAACCCTCAGAAAGTGGATTGGCTGGTCTAAAATGTCATTGGTTTAAGTGTGTGAGTGTGTCTTATCTATTTATGAGCCCAGCCCAGGATTCATACTCCCGGAACTCAGGCACTACTGTTACCAGCAGCGTGGCTCTTATCTTTATACTCCCAAGAATATGAAAATGATGAGAAAACCCTGAGAACTGTATGTGACAGTCACAGAATTGTACAGCTCATTTTCTGCTAGTTTTATGTTATCTTTTACAGTGTGGCCATTGTTGTAATCTACCAGATTTTTATGTGAAAATACACAAATCAAGAGCTTTTTTTACAAACTGGACATATTTTCCTTTTTTGTAAAATAAATTGAGTGATTTTATCTAAACTTGTGATCAGTTTGACAAACTAATAAATTAACATAATGCAGAAATACTAAATAACCCTTGATATTTAGTTAAATTATTTATATAATATATTATATTATATTATATTATATTATATTATATTTAGCTGAATATTTACTGTTGATAATGTTACATTAATTGCATCAATCCCTGCATGAAACATGAAGCCTCAGAGGAGGCCAAAAGTCTGAGGCCACTAGTGGATCAGTCAGCAGTAATAAACCTGTGATGTTACGTTGTCTCATACACATCTGGATGAGTGCACAGCCTCTGTTTCACACTAAAAGCAGGAGTGAACATTTAAAACTCTCTGATGACCTTTTATAACCCTGAGTAACAATAATGTACTCTAAACCAATTGAGGGAAGTCCATAAAATAGTGTTCAGGTTGGGTTACAGTCTGTGTCTTGACGTACTTGCTTTTAAAGTAGGTTATCTGGGAGGTACATTTTAAGGGCCGGGGCAAAAGTGTTAAATATTCGCTTGACAGTAACTTTGAAAGCTAGCTAAATATGGATTGTTTGGGTTCAAATTACTGGCAAAACCTTAGTAATGTAAAGAGCCACAATGAGCCACCTGAAAAGCTCCAATGTGCCTTAATGTTAATCCTGTAGAAGTTTCTGGAACTGTACCCGAGGGATGGAAGACCATTCGCCCATAAGGTCTTCCCTCACCTGGTGTTTTGATGTTGTTGTTGGAGAGTTCAATCTAAACGAGATTGGTATCTAAATGTGATCCTTTGCTCTAAGTAGACTTAAAACATGCCAGCAAAATACCCCACTCAGCATAACTGAGCCACTGGACTTGGTTAAAGTAGGAGTCAAAAAATCAGGCATGTACTGTTCTCTTGGTGTACAAAAGCACATGGTGAAGAATGACACATACAGATACAGATTTTTTTCACATCTTTTAGGACCAATGCTAATGATTTTAGCGCTAATGATGTGCACTTGTCTTTTTAAAGTGGTCTTTATGTACTGCAGTATCACCGTGGTGGTTTAGCATTAAGGCACATAGTGACGAGGCAGAACATCTGATGAGGAGAGAATGGTCAGAGGAAGGGCAGAGATGATGCTGTCATGATTTATAAATATCCAACATGGTCGATGCCTGGCACCCATTGCCCTGTACTGACTCACCCTGCAAAAAGCAAAACAGGAAATTTATGACTGAGACACCATAAAGATGGTGCAGCAGTGTCACAGAAACGTAGTGTGGTGACACGCTGGTGCAGCAGAAAGTGTGGGTGCTTCACAACAACAGGTATTTGGTCCTCAAATCTGATCACATATATAGCCAATAGTATTTGGACACCCAGCCATGAGCTTGTTGGATATCCCATTTAAAAAACAAATGGTATTAAAATAGAGTGACCTCTGTGTCATCTTTTCAGCCTCCTTTTCCCCAGTGTCTGTGGGAATTTGTGCCTTTTATGTCAAAAGAACATTTGTATGACTGAGCACTGATGTTGGTCAAAAAAGCCTCAGTTAATGTTCCAGTTCCAGTTCAGAGGGGCTGAGGTCAGGGCTCTGTCCACTGGAGTTTCTTTAAACTGAGCTTTCATGTCTTTATAGAGTTTGCTTCGTCTACAGGGACACAGTCATGCTGGAACAGGAAAGGGTCTTCCCTAAACTGCTGCTACAAAGTTAGAAGCATAAAATGTATTTTCTTTATATAATTGATTTATTACACCTGTTAGCAACTGTTGTGGCTGTAGCACATAAATTAAAAAAATAGAACGGGTGTCCCAATACTTTTGTTCATATAGCTTTACAACATGTAGTGCCACACACACACACACACACACACACACACAGAGGAAGAGTCCTACATTGTTATTGCTCTTCCTCTCCCCCTTTTCCTTCCTGGAAAATATCAGTGTAAACAATCTGTGTGTGTGTGTGTGTGTGTGTGTGTGTGAGTATGTGTGTCCAAGTGTGTCTTCATGTGTGTGTGTGTGTTTGTTCATCATTGTCTCACTTCTTTCTCCCAGCATGCCTTGTTTCGCCACAAAAATTTTGATGACTCAGCGTCTGTGTGGCAGAGGGGATGGAGCTCATCCCATCCACCTTACATGCATACATTATGAACCCGCCTCATCCCATCACTGTTGCTATGGTGCCGTGCACAGGGATGGGGGGTGGGGGTGGTGTGCTTCGGTGCATAGTGTTGTGTGTGTGTACGAGGTACTCAGCTGTGAAGCCCTGGAGGGGGGTGTTCTATTTTAGACGCTGGTATTTTATCTCTCTCTCTCCTCTCTCTGTATCTTTGTCGCTACTTCAGTTTTCAGAACCTACACGCTGGCACGTGATGTCAGTGTTTAACTCCGTACAAATGTTGCATCACAAGACAAGCTCACATGAACACAAACATAAGGAGGAACTTAATATGAACCCCTAGTTTACAAGTCTGGCCTGTCAAAACATGTCATGATGATCACTGGTATGGACGTTCATTTACATTTACTTTCATTCAGACCCAGAGAAAAATAATAACACAGATGTGCAAAACATCAGGACCACCTGCCTTATATGCAGCCAAAACACCCCACTGGGACCTGAACACCACTAGACATCTAAAGGATTTCTGTCCCCTGGCATCAATGAGTCTTGGCTGTCCAGCAACCTGTCAGCAGATTTGTGGCATGTCCCTCATCTGCTGGTGGGTTCTCACCACGGCTGCCTGTGACACCCCTTGCTGGTTTGGAAATCCCTCAACCCAGTGTTCTGTCTGTCCTTTATATATATATATATATACTGTATATATATATATATATATATATATATATATATATATATATATATATATATATATATATATATATATATATATATATATTAGGGCTGTCGAAGTTAACGCGATAATAACGCATTAACGCGACCTCAATTTAACGCGATTAAAAAAATTAGTTCCATTAACGCAAATTCTAGTTCATGTTGACACTTGACTGGTAGAACAAACGTTTTAATGTCGGACTGGCCACCGTTTTTCATTTGCGGTTTGTTAACATAATGTAACCGATCGTGGTAGTGATGCACTTGCATAATAAAGAAATAAATACACGCTATATTCACAAGTTGTCGGGAGCAGAACACTTTATTACACTTAATTAACTTCTTCTTCTGTACCGAATATACCGGAAAGCTGAGTCGAGCACGTTAGTTCATGAACTATGGAAGCCCCAAAGGGTCAAAACACACTCACTTCGTGTAGAAACGTCCATCAAACCATCGTCACGATACAACCACAGACAAGTCTGATACAATAACTACACCTTATCCCACCTAAAGCACCGCTGATCTACAATGTTTGCTGATGGAGAAATTCTAACCTACAATCTGACATTTACTGCCATGTATGTGAGTGAATAAACTCCCTTACAGTTTTCTCTTGTCCCAGCAGTTTTTAACATAAGTACATTTAGCAAAAAATGTGTTCACCATTTTAATTGTAACATTTCACTTAAAAAACCTTGTTTTCTATAACATTTACACAGATTTTTTTTAATGCGATTAATCGCGATTAACTATATGAAATTCAGAGATTAATCGCGATTAAAAATTTTAATCGTTTGACAGCCCTAATATATATATATATATATATATATATATCAGCTCCACTTAAAATATAGAAGCACTTTGTAGTTCTACAATTACTGACTGTAGTCCATCTTTTTCTCTGCATGCTTTGTTAGCCCCCTTTCATGCTGTTCTTCAATGGTCAGGACCCCCACAGGACCACCACAGAGCAGGTATTATTTAGGTGGTAGATCATTATCAGCACTGCAGTGACACTGACATGGTGGTGGTGTGTTATGCTGGTATGAGTGGATCAGACACAGCGGAGCAGATGGAGTTTTTAAACACCTAACTGTCACTGCTGGACTTAGAATAGTCCACCAATCAAAAATATCCAGCCAACAGCGCCCCGTGGGCAGCGTCCTGTGACCACTAATGAAGGTCTAGAAGATGACCAACTCAAACAGCAGCAATAGATGATCGTCTCTGACTTTACATCTACAAGGTGGACCAACTAGGTAGGAGTGTCTAATAGAGTGGACAGTGAGTGGACACGGTGTTTAAAAACTCCAGCAGCGCTGCTGTGTCTGATCCACTCATACCAGCACAACACACACTAACACACCACCACTGCATTGTCACTGCAGTGCTGAGAATGATCCACCACCTAAATAATACCTGCTCTGTGGTGGTCCTGTGGGGGTCCTGACCATTGAAGAACAAGGTGAAAGGGGGCTAACAAAGCATGGACTACAGTCAGTAATTGTAGAACTACAAAGTGCTTCTATATGGTAAGTGGAGCTGATAACATGGACAGTGAGTGTAGAAACAAGGAGGTGGTTTTAATGTTATGGCTGATCGGTGTATATATATATATCTGTTTAATGTTGCACTGTTGGGTTTTATTATAGGACAGGATGGTTGTTTGTCTTTTTGTCCTTGAAAACGTCTCTGTCATCTGTGTAATCTAATTTCTCTTGACTCAGTGTTTGTGTGTGTGTTTGTGTGTGGGTGTGTGAAAGTGTACGTGTGTTCTGTATATGTGTGTGTTACAGTGTCTATGTTTGTGCGTGATGTCCAACTGTCAGTATCTCTCTCTCTTTCTCTCTCTCAGTCCATCTCCACAGTACCATGCATCATTCTGGTTCTTATAACAGGGCGTGGCTGATGGGAATCAGTGTAGCAGTGTAGTTAGAACCATCTATTATGGGATGGCTGGAGGACATGGTGTTTTTTTTTTCCATTTGCACATTTAGTCAAAATAAATGAATAAAACGACATTTGCCCTTTTCCCCAATATAATAATTTCTTCTTCCCTACTACAGTTAATCCCCCCCCCCCCCCCCCCCCCCGAACCACCCTCTCACTGGCTGAAGAGAGCCACAGACTAGCTGTACAATCCCTGATTGCTTCTTTACACCATACAGCGGAGGATTCTCACAGACAACAGTACTGCATACGGAAGACCATGCTATGCTCTATGTGTACGTTCACTGCTCCTGCTGGAACCACAACCAGACTATAGGCTGAGTGCCTGGTCAGGCCAGTAGCCCTGCTGAGCCTCAGAGCTCGAACTGTCTGTGGTGGTGGGTTAGCATATATTACTGCTGCACCATTTAATTGTACTGTAGGTGTTTATCTTATATTTTTGGTCACAGTTGTGTTCTAATCATTCAGTTGTGTGTGTGTGAATGGGGGCAAATGTGATCTAAGATTGGATGCACGCACACACACACACGCACACACAATGGTGCTGGAGTCCCAATTTTCTCTGCTGCTACAGAAACACGACTGTTCTAAACACATTACTGAGAGTTATTGTCTGTGTGTGTTAGCGTGTGTGCTAACGAGATGAATTGTTTCTCTGTTATCGGTGGGTAATTAACAGAACACAGAACAGTAAGTCCTTTAATCTTCGGTGTGTGAGAGTGACCATGTGCATGGCATCAGCACACACGGACTCATAGTTCAGAGAAAAAATGTAGGGGTCATTCTGAGTGACATTATTCTTGTGGTTCAGCTTAGAAATGGGAACTCTTTTAAGTCAACAAGGACTTTTTGTGAGGTAGGAGGATGGTAGAACATAGGAGGAACCAGAGGTCCCTAGGACCCAAGCTGTAGCCAAGCACCCACTCTACTGTGCCACTGTGCCACTCTTGTACCACGATATAGGCATGCAATTATTTTTGTTCATATTTCACTTAGCAACTGATTCGATAATTGATCAACAGTCTCGTGTGTGTGTGTGTGTGTGTGTGTGTGTGTGTGTTATTAGGATTTTAACGTCATGTTTTTACACTTTAGTTACATTCATGACAGGAACAGTAGTTACTTATTACACAAGGTTCATCAGTTCACAAGGTTATATCTAACATAGTCTTGGACAATTTAGTATCTCCACGTCTTTGCATGTCTTTGGACTGTGGGAGGAAACCGGAGCACCGGGAGGAAACCCACATGGACACGGGGAGAACATGCATACTCCACACAGAAAGGACCTGGACCGCCCCACCTGGGGATCAAACCCAGGACCTTCTTGCTGTGAGGCGACAGTGCTATCCACTTTGCCACCGTGCCGCCCGTGTGTGTGTGTACCTAGGACCATTTGGTGTAAAATTCACGCAAGACTTTTTATATGTGTGTGTAAAAGGGTCCTGATATTAATCTTTAATCTCTGTTGCTAGGCGATGGAGAGCAAGCTTCTGGTTGGAGGAAAGAACATCATTGATCACACCAATGAACAGCAGAAGATGCTGGAACAGAAACGACAAGAGATTGCAGAACAGGTAACACACACACATGCAAAAACACACACACACCCGCCAGCTGGAAAGCTGGATGAATGGATAGATGGATGATCCTTATGTCTGTTTTTTTATAACATTTAGATGTATAGAATGTTTACATATTTTGGATTTGAATTGTACAAACCAGATTTTAAAAAGCTTGGGACACAGGTTTCCAGAGCCAAGCAGATATAACAGGTGATATCACCATGATTGGGTATAAAAGGAGAATTAACAAAAGACAGTGGTTTATGTACCACGATTAAAAACACAATTGCAAGGATTTTAGGGTTTCACCATCTACAGTCTATAACATTATTGAAAGATATAAAGATCAGCTCATGACTTAGCTTTTTAAGGAATTGCATTTGTAAGTATATCAAACAGAATGAAGTGTTAATAGGTAGATAATTGACACAGGGATGGATGGTTATTTATGTGGATGAATAAATGAATAAATATATTGACATGTGCAGGTTTTTGTTATTTAGTTCATTTGTGTGTGTGTGTGTGTGTGTGTGTGTGCGTGTGTGTGTTGGGTGGGTGTAGACACGTACAGAGCGGGAGATGCAGCAGCAGATGTTGATTCAGGACGAGGAAACACTGGAGTTGAGAGAAACATTCACCTCCCTGCAGCAGGAAGTGGAGGCCAAAACCAAAAAACTCAAAAAGGTGAGAATACCAAAAATTCACAGGTGAAACCCCAGGTGAAACACCCCATCCTGTACATTAGGGGTTCTCAGACTACACACATCTATATATGTTTACAATACACAATATGGCTAAAAATATGTGGACACCAGACTGTAAGCTTGTTGGACATCTCATACCAAATCATGGGTATAAATATGACGTTGCTCCTTGTTGCAGTAACAGCCTCTGCTTTCCTGGGACGTGTTCCCACAAGATCTTGGAGTGTGTTTGTGGGCTTTTGTGCCTATTTAGCATAAAGACCATTTATGAGGTCAGGCGCTGATGTTGAACGAGTAGACCTGGTTTGGTATCAGTGTTCCAGTTCCCAAAGGTGTTCAGTGGGGTTGAGTTCAGGGCTCTGTGGCTGAAACACCTGAACTCAATAATTAGGATGCATGTCCTCATACTTTTGACCATATAGTAAACATACACATGGATTCTCACAGTCACCCAGTGCTGGTGGACACACTTCCTCTTTTTTACTTAGTCTGTATTTGGTGTTCCCTAATTTGTCTGTTCCTTTCTGCTCCCTTTTGAACCCTGATCCCTGAATTTGACCCCTGGACTGTACCCCTGTACACTGAGGACAATCATTTCTCTCCTTTGTCAGTACAAAAAGGTTTGTCTATTTTACGATTCTTCGGTCTCAGACAGAATCGCTACACTTAGGCTAATGCTAGCACTGATGCTAATTCTAACCTCCTAATGCTAATGCTGTCCAGTCAAGACATGCATCATCGTCTTTTTGCATCACTGGCTGATCTTATCACTGGGATTCTATACGTTTTTCTTCTTCTACCAAATGCTGATTTACTGCTGTTGGGCAGAGCTGGATCTTTGTTAAAAACACAACAAATGCTGGATAGTGTCCAACACAAATCCATAAAATATGTATTCTATATTTATATAGAATATTATGCAGGTGCACAGTGGCAAATCCGAAACATTCTGACCATTAACTACCTTTCTGAGCCCAACTCACACCCCCTCACCCTGGATCCCTGAACTACCTGCCTGTCCTCTGCTTACTTTACATTTACCAAACAAGTAACAACCTCGACCTTCCACCCCTTTATACCCACCCTTCATTTAACGCTGGCACTGAAAACACTGAGCTCTGATTGGCTGTGGCTGGTTTTAGTGAATGCATCTTTTTCACAGTAACACTGAATAATCACTCAGTGCATGAATCTCCTGTATTTGGAAAAGGTGAATAAATAACATGGATGGATGGATGAACAGACAGATGAATGGAGAGATAAAAGAGAGTTTAGCTGTTTGAGACTTTCATCATGTTTTTAATTGATATTTTGATATTTATGCATTAATTAGTGGAGTGGATGAATGGATGGTTGAAAAGATTGGCAATGGATAGATGTATAACTAGTTATTTAAATGAATTGTTATTTAGATAGATGGATTGATGGTAGGTGGATAGATGTATAGATAGATAGCTTACTACACAAATGAATTGATTTATAAGGTGGGGGGATCGATTATTGGGAAGAAGATTGATTAGTGGGAACAAATGGATGAAGGTTGAATGAATGGGTTACTAGACAGTTGGGTAGAGTTATGTGACGGATGTGTGAATTAATGGGTTAGTAGAGAGATGCACAGATTTATGGACATTACTAAACAGATGGATAGAAATGTGGACTGGATGGTTGAATAGATGAATTACTAGACAGATGGACGGAATTATGGAGTGGATGGATGGATGTGTAAACAAATGAAATAAGGTGATAAACTTGTAAATAATATCAGATCTGTACTGTTAAGATGAATGAATGTGGAAATGACTTTTCTCATTATTAAAATAAACAGCGTAAGAATGAGATGAATGGAGGATGGCTGTATGAGAATGTATGAGGTAGATAAATGGATGCTGTTGCCAGGGGAACCATCTGTGATTCTGAATGATCTACATTCCAGTGTTGTTGCCATGGGAAACAGAGCAGCAGATTGAAGAGTGGCATCATGACCCTGCTGGTATTTCCTGTATATGTAGTACCACTCCATATCACTTGTTTATTCCTGTGTGTGTGTGTGTGTGTGTGTGTAGCTGTATGCTAAACTACAGTCGGTGAAAGCCGAGATTCAGGATGTGAACGATGAGCATGTTAGGACCAGACAGGAACTGGAACAGACGCAGAACGAACTCACCAGGGAGCTTAAATTCAAGTAAGTGCACACACACACACACACACACACACACACACACACACACACACACACACGCACACACTATACGGTTAGAGACAGCAATATGAGTCTGTGTAGAAAGCAAGGAAGCCGAGGCACTATACGGCCATAAGTTCATGTGATTCATGCAATAAATCCCAGAAGGGTCTTAAATTCCACCTCACTGTTGAGTAAGTCTGATGGCCAGATA
This sequence comes from Trichomycterus rosablanca, assembly GCF_030014385.1. Classification (NCBI taxonomy): domain Eukaryota; kingdom Metazoa; phylum Chordata; class Actinopteri; order Siluriformes; family Trichomycteridae; genus Trichomycterus; species Trichomycterus rosablanca. The sequence continues at coordinate 7,947,807 of NC_085996.1, read as the reverse complement.
TAGAAAACATTATTGCTGCTAAATAAACATCTACAGGTGACCAAATACTAGAGTTCACATACTTTTTGTCCGGCATGAACTGTGCAGTATTCTCAGTTTAAGCAGTATGTGTTTATTATTATGTGGATAAAGACCACAGACCACATAAAAATGTTGATATAAAGGGTTCACAGACTTTATGGTAACTGCACATGCACATACATGAATATATACTTTTGTTGGTGCAGGTACTTGATCATAGAGAATTTTATTCCACCCGAGGAGAAGAATAAGATCATTAACCGGCTGGTGTTTGATGTGGATGAGGACCAGTGGAAGTTCCAGCCTCTTGTCCCTGCAGAGAAGTGAGTGACCTTGGTATGACCTTAGTGGTACAATGGTGTATTTATTAGTTTGATCTTGATGTGACATTAATGTGACCTTGCTGGGACATTGGTGTGTAGGTTCTTGTTTGGGTGTGTGTGTGTGTGTAAGATGTGTGAACATGGTTGCTGATGTGAGTCTTTCTGTCTCTCAGTAGGTTCACTCAGATGAAGAGGAGACCAAACTCCGCCGTGGGCTACAAGCGCCCAATCAGCCAATACGCCAGGTCGGCCATAGCAATGGGAGCACACTCCAGATACAGGGTATGTTTCTAGTGATGAGAGAATTAAAGAGAGGGGCAGAATAGTGGCACAGCTGGTGAAGTGGGTGCCGCACAGCATCAGGATTCTCTGAGTCCTTTGGTTAAATCTAATCTCCAGTCATTGGCAGCAGTTTTCCATGTTCTTCTTTGGGCTTTTTTATTTTCTTGACTTTGATGTTAAGGTTTAGAATCAACTTTGTATGTTAGGATCTAAGGTTGGCGGATTGGTCATCCTTTTTTTTGCTGTGTTGTGTACTTTAGGCTGAGAACATCATGCTACTGGAGCTGGACATGACTCCACCCACACTGTTTCAAATGGACTTCACAAAAGAGGGGTTAGAGATGGAGCCAGGTGGAGATGTGCACTTAGACAACGCTTCATACATAGAAAAATCAGCTGCCAGTCGGGTCAGGAAGTCCCAGTCATGGTCAGTATGGTAGTCATTTGTGTTAAAATAAAACAGTGACATAACTCAACACTGCTATTGCAACAGCTCAACAATGAGACCCCCAATGAGCACAACCTCATCACTTCTGGTCCCTTTTGATTTTCACCAATGAGGAATTAGCAGGGGTCAGTCATACCACCACTTTTCGCCAAGTAAAATAGAATTGAAAAACCTAATAGCTTAAAACTCTGAGAATCTTGTGGAGGATGAAGATCAAATATACAGTTTCAAATGGACTTCACAAAAACGGGGTTAGAGACAGAGCCAAGTGGAAATGTGCATTTAGACAACGCTTCATACATAGAAAAATCAGCTGCCAGTCGGGTCAGGAAGTCCCAGTCATGGTCAGTATAGTAGTCATTTGTGTTAGAATAAAACAGTGACATAACTGGCAGTACAGAGGGGGAAGTTACACCAGGCCACTGCTGAGACTATAGAATAAAATAAACTGGCAATATTATTAGACTTTGTTAAACACACTTTTGCCAACCTTGGGTTAAGAGTAATCACCAAATCTCAAGCCAGTTGAACATCTATGGGAGATTTTGGATAGACATCTTTTGGAAGGATACTGTTCCACTCAGTGTTTTGTTGTGTTTTTCTGAATGTTTCATTCATCTAGGCGTGCAGTTAACTAGATTATTATCTTAGTGTTTAATTACAATAATTACTGAGGGTACTGGTTAATTACTTACTAATTACTACACCCCAGAGCATAATTGCAGGGTGATTGGGCAGACTTGGTTCTTTAACTGCTACTGAACGTTTTGCGCCAGACTAACATAAATGAGCATACACTTCACTACTGAATTAAAATAGAAACAGTGAGATCTACATGAATTCTTTTACAATACCTCATGACTGTTGTCTCTTGGTTTAAATATGTCACTTCCTGTGTGATATGTGCAGGTGCCAAGCTCCGCGGCCCATGTCTTCCTCAAGCTCGGCATTATCGCTATCCTCCTCAGGTTCCAACGGTCTGGCTCACTCCCTCAACACTGCTATTGCAACAGCTCAACAATGAGACCCCCAATGAGCACAACCTCATCACTTCTGGTCCCTTTGGATTTTCACCCATGAGGAATTAGAAGGGGTCAGTCATCCCGCTACTTTTTGCCAAGTAAAATAGGATTAAAAAACCTATTATGCTAAAAACTCTGAGTCTTGCAGGGGATGAAGATCAAATATGAAGTTGAATCGAGCTCTGTCTTTGTTCAACATGAGGTGGAAGAATGAATTTGGAAGTGGTTCTACATGGCTTCATTTCAAAAAATCTTTGCACCTTCTCTAGAATGTTAATTTCTTTAAGTAGATAAATATCAAATATATATATTACATTTTATGCAAGATCAGATCAGGTAATAATATATAAAAAAAATTTGTCTTTTGTGGACTTGGACAGGATAACAATGTTTACTACTAAATATAAATCCTATCGAATGCTTTTTACCTGAAAGAGAATAGAACCCACCGTGCATCTTGAGACATCATTTTTGAAAAAAGGACCCTGGTGAGAAAGGACAGACAATTTTATTTTTCACTTCTGGAAGAACAGAACTGGAAAAACTTGGGACTTTTTATGTAATCTGTTGTATAGAAAAGAACCAGAAAATGGAAAGACGGCAACTGATACATACAAACGTCTTTCTTTCTCTCTTTCCTTTTCTGAGCTCCGCTTGCATGTTTTACTGTATGTTAGTGAATTTTGAAACAGGGTCTGCAATCTGATGAACTGGACTGGTATTCTGGAATGTGGGTTTAAGAGTATGGGTTCTAGATCTACAAAGCCAATGTACATTCTGAAATTTGAACTATACAATGCGTTTTCTAGTCTAAAATGTGGGTTCTAAAATGTGGGTTCTGGGGGCTAAAAAGACAAGGGTCCCAGAATGTGGGTATGAAAATGTAAGAACTAGAAAGCATGTTCTAAAGCATGGCTCTGGAATATGGATTCTAGATTGCAGGTTCTGGGATGTGGGTTCTAGAATGTGTGCTACAGAATGAACGCTGTGTACCGTGTGTGCTAGAATGTGGGTTATAAAACGGATAGTTCCGGTCCTAAAATCTGATTGGCTGAGCCGCGTTCGAAGCCGTTGTAAAATCCCCGATAAACGCACACCTAGGACCACCTCACATCATTCCATATTAATATGCCACTGAATCGAAAAAGTTAATGTTATTTTCGCCCTCATGTTGCCTAGCAACACTGTTAATCGAACTATTTTGCGTCACGGAAGAATGCTTTATTGTAAGTTTATACACGATAAATACATTTATGAATTAAACATTGTTGTATTTATTATATTTTTTGTTGACCGCCGTTTTATAAAAGCAATAAGCCACTCGAGACAGTGCATTACTGGTATGATTTTAGCACGGGGAAAGAAGTTTTAGGCACACCGCTTCGCGTCGTGCCAAAACGTCATCCCCGTGCTAAAATCACAGTAATGCACGGCCTCTCGTGGCTTATTGCTTTATTCTACAATATCAGTGTGTTCTTCAAATAAAATTAAAAAGCGTTCAGTGGGACCAATTGTGTTCAATTTTCAAGCAGCTGCTTTGCTGTGGTGGGCAACATTCTAAACACACAGAAATGCTTGGTGTTATCCTACATTATTAAATTGAAAGTGATGATTATGCAGCTGAAGTTGATTCACTCACGGGTTTATTGGGCTCCTGTAGGATGGAACCTGAACTGGTGAACAATCCGATCTTTCCTCTCTCAGACATGGTCAGTCATGTCTGTTGAGTGGTTAGGCCGGTAGCACTGCTGAGACTTGAACTGGGTAGCTCAAACTTTCTGCAGGGGTGGGCTAGTAAATTACACTGCTGTGTCAAACATACACTGAAATAATAGAGCCATGCACTCCGGCCTACAGCGCCTTCTTGACTGTACATGTATAGATGCTAAAGGACTTTAAATGTGTGTGTGTGTGTGTGTTTAAATTGTGAGTTTACAGACTGTACAATTGCTGAATTAAAGAAGAAGTTTAAAATGTAATTTAATATTGCAGTAAAATATGATTTTCTTTATTTGTGCTTTATTTAAATGAACATTTTCTTCAGTAACCTCCTAATCCTGATCAGGTTTATGGTGAGTCTGCCTATCCTGGAAGCAATTTTGGTGGGTGCAGTAAGATGATCTTTCTTTTGCAGGACCTTGCAGAGCTGAATCGGGTATCTGGATCCCATCATTAATAATTAGCAAACACACTTACACAAACTCCTGTTACAGTTAATTGGCAGGGACTCAAGAGGCATGTTCTGTTTAACCTCCACACAGGGTCGTTCACCTTTCTCTGCAGGATCTGGCTGAGGGAAACACGATGCCAGTTGAAGTTCGATCACTCTGTGCTGATGATGTTTGCATGAGTGATGATGTTGGCAGTTAAACCCAAAGGTATATGCTAACGTAGTAAATAATATCTAGTACGATTTATATTCTAATATTTTAGTACATTTATAAGATTTTTATATACTTACTTTACTTAAAATGACCACATTTGGCAACCTCTCCTACTGTACAATTCCACATGAAATTGCTACTTTTACTCCAAAACATTAATAAAAACCATATTACAAGGCACTGTAATTTTACAATAGCGTTTACACATTTTATGTGAGTTAAATGATCAATTTTAAAGGAGTGGAAATATATTTTATACATACTGGAATCCAGATTAACCCAGTTTGGGTTTAAAATTGAAGGAACACAATCTGTTGTGTACATACAAATAAGTGTTTTTTTAACCTACAAGCAACATTTTCATCATCAATAATTTTTCAAAAAAGGTACTTTGTCATGATATAAGCTGTTAATGTGATATAAAATTAGATGTAATTGTTAATCATTTTGGCTATAACATCTCTTTGTACATTTCCTTGTCGCTGCTACTCTCATTAGTACATCATCTCTTCTCCAACTTTTTAGTGATATCTTTTATTTTTTATTTTTTTTTATGGCCATGTAAAGTCCAAAGTGTATTAGGTTGTTTAATGAATTTAGGGTACAACATATTTTAAACCTTTTTGTTGTTGTTGTTGTTGTTAAATACATACGTTCAGTTTAATTCTGTGCACTCTGGCAACCTCTGCTGGTTGAACTACACTCGCTGGTAATGGAAGGCACCACTGAGGTTTAAACCCTAGAGCTGAGTGTTTCAAAACCCTTTACTGTCCAACACAAGCTAATAAAGCTAAAGAATGCAGCTTTGTTTCCTGTAGAACGTGGTTAACCATGATTAGGTTGTGATGCCTCCAGGAACCGAGACAGATCCTGTGTATGTGCTAGAAAACCAACAGAAAACCTGAAACCACCAAGAGTTCTAAAGAAACTCAGTCATTTATTTATTCTGTGCATTAGGATGCCATTTTAGTGTTGGATGTGAATCCTGGTTCTGGTTACTGGTTTCAGGGCACAGGATCAGATTTCCTCAGCAGTTACAATAGAGACTGAGACAAAGTGTGTAATGTAAAATAACAGAGATAGGAAAGAGGAAAGAAATACTAAGAAGAAGTAGTGAAAACAAGAATGGATGAACGGATGGGTAGATGGACTGTATAAACTGGTTAGATATTTGTAGGCTAAATGGTAGATAGACAGTCATTGTTATGAAAACAGAGTGAATGTAACTCTAGTGATTTTTCTATATCAGTCCAAAAAGCACTTAATGCAGTGTTTTCTTTCTTACAAAAGAGATGTGTGCCCAGTGTGAACATACCACAACACACAATCATGAACAAACAACAGTAAATCATGTATGTACTGTAATTAATACAGATGAGAGACAATATGGCCATTCACAAACATAAAAACTTTGTATCTAGAAATACATATTTCATTGTGAACAGAAACAGTAGGTGTGATGAAAATGTAAAATGTCTGAGAAGGAACATGGGCCCAGGGTCTGTTTCAGGTTTAACGAAATGCCAGCCATCACAGCCCTAAATATTGCTTGTTTCTGTTGTTTTGTTTGATCAAAATGTAAATCAGTACCTCGTGGACTAGATTCAAGGCTTTTGGAGAAGTGTGTCTGAGAGCCAAAAAGATTTTCTGTGTTTTAAGAGCAGTTTGAGATCCCCCTCTGTAGAAGCAGATACCCCATGATAGATGTATTTGCTGCCCCCTGTTGGTCATTTGAATGCTTGCCCATATTTTCTTCAGGTTAGTTAGTTTGTTTATTAGGATTTTAACGTCATGTTTTACACTTTGGTTACATTCATAACAGTAACGGTAGTTACTCATTACACAAGGTTGTATCGAACACAGTCATAGACAATTTAGTATCTCCAATTGACCTCACTTGCATGTCTTTGGACTGTTGGAGAAAACCGGAGCTCCCGGAGTAAACCCACGCAGGCACGGGGAGAACATGCAAACTCCACACAGAAAGGCCTGGACCGCCCCACCTGGGGATCGAACCCAATGACCTTCTTGCTGTGAGGAGACAGTGCTACCCACTTAGCACCATGCTGCCCCATATTTTCTTTATTTTCTATATTCATTATTACCAGTAAGACCAGAATCACATGTAAAAGCACCAAGCACCTAAGCACTGGAATTTTTTTTTTACTGATAATTGCTTGTAAAAAGATCTTGTTGAAACCAGAAGTTTTTTTCTGAGTAACATTACTGATATTTATACAGAGCTCATTAGACATTCCCATTGTAAAGCCTTGTGGCACAATCTAACGGGTACAGTCAAACTAGACTTATTTATATGAGCTTAGTAAAGTCATCAGCTGTAGTTAATCATAGATCTGTAGATTTGTTTCCTGCACTTTAAATTTGAGTTCTTAATTTGTTTTGCCTTAACTGTATTTACAAAATACAATGATCAGTAAAAACATTAGATTTTTTCCCGTTTGTCAGTTAAATAAAGGCTCAAGAGAATTAACAAAATAACAGATTCTTATTTTTATTGTATTTGACAATCTTTCCAACCTTTTTTAGAAATGAAGTTCATAATTGCAGGGAATTGAGAGATTTAAACATTCACAGCCAAACACGTTATTAAAAGATTCAAATAATCAGGAGAAATCTCTGTTAATTACCTGCTTGTTTCAACAAGACAATGCCAAGCCACAATCTGCAAGTTACAACAGCGTGGGGGCAGAATGGTGGCTCTGGGTCCTTTCTGTGTGGAGTTTGCATGTTCTCCCGGTGTCTGTGTGGTTTCCTCTCACAGTTCAAAGATGTGCAAGTTAGATGAATTAGAGATAAAATTGCCCATGACTGTGTTTGACATTAAACTTGAACTGATTAATCATGTGTAACCTGTAACTACATGTCCTGTCATGCATGTAACTAAAGTACAAAGTGTAAAACATGACATTAAATTCCTAATAGAACAAACAACAAACAAACAAGAGTCCGGCTAGAGTAAGAGAGTCCAGGTGTTAAACTGGCCTGTCTGCTGTACTGTCTATTATTAAAAATGTGTTATTATTTGAAGCACAATACATGACAGTGGATAACCTGGCTTGTTAAGCAGTTGGAGTGTTGTATCAGCTGGAGATTATGAAACGGAGACTTGACGTAACAGTGGCAAAACTGTCTCTGTCTATTTTTTTGTCCCAACTGTCTTGCTGTCCCACTTTTTGGGGCTGCATGTGTGTGATAGTAGTTTGTAATTTCCACTGAGCTTTAGTTAATCATCAGCTCTATCTAACTGAAGCAAATAATAAAAGAGAGAGAGAGGAGAGAGAGAAACCCCATACAAATAGAGCTCAAGTGTGGACTGTGTAGAATGTAATAATGTAAATACTTTTTCCACACATACGTACATATACACACTTATATAAATATACAACACATACTTGTTCTAATTTGTTTCTGTTATTTGTTTAAGGCTAATTACTAATGTTATTGAACATTCTTTAAATTAATATGAATGTGTATGTATGCAAATATTTTTTTTCATGTATTATCTAGTTTGTAAATGCGCTTTGGCAATACAAATGTGAATATTTGTCACACACACACACACACACACACACACACACACACACACACACACACACACACACACACACACACACACACACACACACACACACACACACACACACACACACACACACACACACACACACACACACACACACACACACACACACACACACACTGCAGGACAAACCCAATTCCAAAAAAGCTGGGACAGGAGAAAAGTGAGAGGAAATCAGTAAAGTCACACAGATTAAGTTGAGACACTTCAAACAGTCAGTGGCCTGAGGTGAGGATTGACACCATGTTGCTGTGAGGCATCCTCTCTACTCTGCTGCATGTGGAAGAAGGGTTTGGGTTCGAATATTTTGTCAAGGACCTGTGCGAAGCGTCATACGTCATTGTTGTTATGATTTGGAATCCCACGCGATTCAAATATTAACGGTCATGAGGGGAGTTTATAAAAGACAAACGGTTCTAGCTAACGTTTCAACACATGAGTTCGATTCAGTTTATTAAAATGGCATCGAATCACAGCAACTTTTTATAAATTAAGTGAAGCGTGTGTGTGTGTGTGGTGTGTGTGTGTGTGTGTGTATTTCAGCCTTTTAAGTGAGTCATTTTAATTGACTCAGCTAACTTAAACGAGTCGACTCTTGTGGTTTCCAAACAACTCTTCACGTTGCAGCACGGACATCAAAAGTAAGCGACATTATACGCAGTATCGTAAAATATTAAATCTATAATATAAAACATACAATATTATGGTTTGGGTTACAACATTAAAATGTAAATATCTTACCAAAGTGATGTTATTTGTGATAATAAGCTTTATTCGGTTCTAGATATCGAAAAAAAACATTTAAATTAATAATCTACATCAAAAAACTAAATAAATAACTAAAATGTTAAAACCGTTCTCAGTATGAACATTGTAAAAACATAAAATACTCATGACAGACAGTAATCGAACCCACAACGAAATGTGGCACCTACACTACATGCATCGTCTTGTCAAAAAACGGATCTTCAATGAGAGTCGACTCCTAAAACGTAGTTGTAAAAGAGCCGACTCAATGAACCGACTCAGAGAGTTGAATTTTTCGCCAACGACACATCACTTACCGCAGCAGCAGCTCAGCTCGGCGCTTCAGTCAGACCGAGCATGGCGAAACTTAAAACTACCACACTCCAGCTTTACCGGGGCACTCAGGATTAAAGCTTAGTAGTTCTACCTCGGAGTTTGGAATGAAATCTGGACTCTATAACCAACCATAACGGGACTGTATCCATTCTGATGGTGCTGGTAGCTGAGGAACTAACTTGCCTGCGGACATTTGCTCTGGTGAGTCGCTTTGCCTTCACTTCACTCCGCTCAGCTAGTGTGCTAACGCTAGGCTCCGTAACGGCGCTTATGTTTGGTCGATTTGGTTTATGTTTAAATTCTGTTTTGTGAAATGAAACCAGGCGCTTATTTATGAGCTGTGCAGAAGTAAGAGCTAAACTTGTCTTACAGCATAGCTGCTCGAGTTCGGCTCTTCAGTTTCCTGAACTAAGCGAAAAAGTCGCTTGCTAAGTAAGAGTCCCGCACTTGCTTACTAGGTAGTATGGTATAATAGAACTGTGATGGGGTAACCATAGTGATTTTGGCACACTGCTTAGTACGCTAGTATGCACCTAGCCAGAGCTTTGCATTATGTTTCCCTACATGAATTCTAAAGTTTCGTTCTAAAGTTTCACATATCTGCTGTACCTATTGCAAACTGGAAAATACAATGTGTCCGACTGGGAAATTAGCAAACTAAAACTCATTAACAGTGGGAAGTATTAAACAACAATCTTGAACCTTGAGCTTGTTGATCTTCTAAGCACATTTGCATTGACAGTGTGTGGAAGAATCTGACAGGTTTTGGAAACGACTGCAACAGTAGCTTGATGTTGTATCTGCAAAAGACAAAAGCAGAATGAATATCCTGCAAACTTGTGTACTTCCCTAGTGTTGTATTTTTCTGCAAGCGCTTGAACAGAGCAAATGTAAAAGTAACAGGAGAAATTAACTTAAAGAAACCCCCTCAACTCTGTTTTTATTTTTCACCACCTAAATAGCAGTTGTATGCTCCTAGCCAGCTTCTCTAAGAAATCATGTCTCGGGTAACAACAAAAAACTCACCCTTAAAAAAGGTAAACCAACATTCAGAAACCAAGCTTTAATGGGGCACTTGAATGCAACAGTGTCAAGTTCTGTGAATGTAAATTCATTGAGGGTTTCTCCTCATTGCTGCTGCAACAGCAACTTCTGCTGTCTTGGAGTGGAGGAGTACACAGAGCACAGCGTGACTATCTGTATGCAGTACTTCTCTCTGTCGGAATCCACCAGTGGCTGGCTGGCATGAAGAAGCGAGCCAGCGACCGCACGTGTGTAGGAGGAATCGAGTGCTGGTCTCCCGCTTTTCTGAGCCAATGTAGGGGCGGTGCTGGCGGCAGACTTAACTGGAGATAAATAAACAATAACGTGATCAAAAAGATAGTTAGTGCATTGAATATCAAGCCTCACTCATAACTTTGACCAGAGCAATGTGTATCACTAGCACTGAGTAGCGGGTTATCGTGAACTAGGAATGCGATTCTTGATTGAAATTTCAACAAATACCCCATACATATGGTCTAAGTATTACCCCTATTGTTTTCAGCTTTGACGTGAAGCCCCCTATTATATATTTAGCCTTTTTTTTTTTCACTGGACAACGGCAGATTCCTACAGAGAGCTTTAGAATGTACAGTATTCCTCTCCCGTTTGTGCCGACACCTTAACCAAACAGTTCACAGTTAAACCAGCAAGAAAGTGACAACTAATTAAGGCCTTCCCTCCCTCAGGCAAGGACAGTTGTTTAAACCTATGTTTGATTCCCTATTTTGAACTGCTCGAACTCAACTTCTTTCTTTTTATCAATTTTACCAGGTGCAACTGTTGCAGTGCTTTTTACCTTTACCATATACAGTACAGGCCAAAAGTTTGGACACACCTTCTCATTCCTGTGGTTTCTCTTAATTTTTTTACATTTTCTACATTGTAGATTAATACTAAAGACGTCCAAACTATGAAGGAACACGTATGGAATTATGTAGTAAACAAATAAGTGTTAAACAAACCAGAATATGTTTTATATTTTAGATTCTTCAAAGTAACCATATTTTGCTTTAATGACAGATTTGCACACTCTTTGAAATTTTCTCAACCAGCTTTATTAGGTTTCCACCTGGAATGGTTTTCAATGAATGTTTTTGCCTTGTCTAGAGTGAATTTTTGGAATTTGTTGCTTTTTTAATGTGTTTGAGACCATCAGTTGGGTTGTGCAGAGGTAGAGTTGGTAAAATATAAAACATATTCTGGTTTGTTTAACACTTTTTGGTTCACTACATAATTCTTCATAGTTTGGATGTCTTCAGTATTAATCTACAATGTAGAAAATAAAAATAATCAAGAAAAAACATTGAAGAGAAGGTGTGTCCAAACTTTTGGCTGGTGTGTCCAAACTTTTGGCCTGTACTGTAAATCTAAACCTTTTAAAAGTGAAGAGACATAGCCCCCAAGTCATGGACTTAAACTGAAGCCATCAAGTCAAAGCCAAAAATTGAACTGCTTCCTTCCTTTACATCCATGTGAAGAATTTGCCTGTGTGTAATGTCATTGTAGATCTGAGAGATTGTGTATGTGATGGCAAAAAGATTTATCACAGATCTTTAAAAACATGGTTTTTGAAAGAAGGCGTGAAACCTTTCAGTCATGTAATGCACAATTTACTCTCTCCAGCACAAACATGCTCCAACTGAAGGTGGTACCTCATTCGGGCATGTAGTCACCGCATTCATATAGTTTTACTTTGACCTTGGGGAATGTATGGAATCCTGGTTACCCATTTTGACAGCCTACCCGTGCACACACTCATAGACACACACACAGACAGAATGGCCTCAGCCAAAATAAGTTCGATATAATTTGTCATTTGACTCCAGCAGACCCTAAAAGGTGCGTCTGTAGAAGTCTAGGGGATTGTTTACATCTCTGTTTGCATGTAGGGCTGAATGTGCTTAAAGAAGAATTATAATTGCAATTGCTGTAAAATAATAGTCATCAAGCGTTATGGTTGCGTAGCGGTCTAATACGCTAGTGGTTGAAGTCTCAGCCACCAGTCTGGGCAAATTGGGAGTTCACTTTTTGTTGCTGCAATGACACAATCTATCCAGTTGAGGCGCCGGCTAGGTGGTGAAGGAATACAGAGTGTGTAGAGTGTTTCTCTGTGCATGTTAATCTCTCTGTAGTAAGCTGCTGCAAGCCTGCGGCTTTATTGGCTGCCATTGGCGTCTTGAATGTGGCAACGGTGTCTGAACTGAGTATCCGCTGTTGGTTGAATTTGCCGATACGGAACCAGAGGATATGGAGGGCCGAATCAGTGTGGACAGATTACTATTAGAGCATCTTTAAAAGGAGCTGTAGAAATATTCCTAGGTAATATATTCTTATAGTCTGCACATATGGACACATTGAGGATCTTCTATGGGCAATAACAGCAGAAAACACATTTTTCTCATGTCAATGTCTAACATCAAAGAGCTCCGACGTGAGTGTATAATTTTACGTGTTCTTCTGCTGTCACATAATTAGCTGATTGGATAATTACAGGTCTTCATAATAAAGTAGTTAATATAAATAAATATAGTAAACAGTTGTTTGTATGTTGGTCTTTTTTTAACACGTTTGTCTCGAGACAGAACCGTGCAGTGTGTATTTGAGTTCTTCTCTTTGGTCCCACAGCTTTAGATGGCATGGTTGGGGGTAGCAGCCACGGCTCATGTGTCTTACTCGTGGATGTCTAAGCTGCTACAAATGCGTGCACATCTCTAACCCTCCGCAGTCCTGGAGACTGAGACGGTCATATATAGAGCTGCTTCCAGCAACATGAACTAAAATAGAACCAGTGAATTGGCAGAGGACGGTTAAAATAGGCATAAACATGAGCCCCGTGTGGGAACTAAATCAAAACAGAAGAGATGGCGAGAAAAACATTGTGTAAAAGGAAGTAGAAAATAATGAATGGATGGGAAAGGTGGGCCAGATGAGAAGGAGAGATGAAGAATGAATGAACAGGTTGGGTTTTCCCAGCCTGAATCCTTTTGTCGTGTTCCCTCGGGGAGTTATCAGATTTTCTCCTCACCACCAAGATCAGAAGGAGGGGATGAAACGAGTGAGGGATGAAACACTAAAACAGAATACTTTTATCAAACAGGTTCGAACTGAATTTTCAGAACGGCAGTCCAAAAGATGCTTTTCAATGTCTTGATGATCTTTCAATAAATGACCATGACATTTTGTTACTCAGACGTTTATTTTTGAACAGTACTTTCTTGCTATAAATAAATTGTAAAAACATACAGGTTGTTTTATTTTAAATATGCAATAAATATTTGATGAATTTAACCATTAATCATGAAGATAAAAGCTTTTAAAGAACACAGTGTGTTTGGCAACTGGTCCTAATATTGTCCAAAAATGTCAGTTGTAGTAAACATAGAGCTTTATAAAATTTAAAGTGGAGAACAAGTGGATTTGGTAGAGTGGATTTTTAAAATGTTCCTATTGTAAACGAAAAGGGATTTGGGGAAGATTATTTCAAAAGCAAAACCTATTTATCATTTCGAGCTGTGTCTGTGTGTGTGTGTGTGTGTGTGTGTGTGTGTGTGTGTGTGTGTGTGTGTGTGTGTGTGTGTGTGTGTTGTGTATTCAGTGTGACTCCCTGTTACCAACTAATACATTCTGTCATCAAAGTCCTGTGTTGGTTTACAGCAAGTGTCCTTGATCACTCACTCACTAGACAGATAGAACAGCAGTCAGCTGGGTATGATCCACAGGAATAAAAACAATGATAAAAAGAGCATTTATATTTGTGGCATGAACAAAGTAAGTGATTAATATTAAAATGATTGTTATTATATACTTAAATGAGTTTAGTTTTACAGGGTTAACATGTTGAATAGTCAAAACCAAAATTAAAGGCAACATAAATATGCTGTGTAAAACAGAGCAACGAACCATTTCTAGATCACTCAGTGAGTTAATCTGTAAGCCCTCATGAACACACACATACACACACACACACAATGTGTAGAAAGAGGAAAAAACAAAACAGGAACAGGAACACAGAGATAAAAATATAAAACCCAGGTCCCCAGAGCCCATGTGACTCTGGCACTCATCATACCAACTGCACCATCATGCCACTCCTCTGCAATGCTGAGCATTTTCATTTTTAACAATGAGAGGTGCATACGCTGTGGATTGTGTGTGTGTGTGTGAGTTAGTCGTGGTGGTCTTGTTGTTGTTTGATGATGTCCGACACTTTCAGGTGTCACTGTCAGTCGTTATCATAGTAGATGTAAACTCTTAGATGTCACTTTTAGATGTTAGTTATTTAGATTGACGGAAAGTGGATTATTTGGGGAAGAAGAGGGGAAGAATGTGACCCATGCCAAAAAGGATCAGGTCAGTATTTGATTCAATTTAGGTATATGATACAATATGATAAAGTTTTTGGTAGAGCTGGTTCTGACCTACGTTAAATTAATGGTTCATTGTCAGTAGATCCCCTGCAGCACTACTATACTACTATTAAAGCACAACTATTGCCATGTTTGTTCACGTCATACATCAGACTTCAGGTACATCTATAAGAGACATGGCAGCTACAGAAATTTGCAGCTGTTGGGCGTGTCTAGAATGGACTGGATCTAGAGAACCGTACTGTGTTTTTTTTAGACCACTTAATGAAGCTACTGATCTCCTGTTCAATGTGACCCAATCTAAGGAAATGGTTTACCCCTTCTTCTGCACTAGGTAAGAGGGTGGAGATTGTGGAGTCCTATATGTACCCCGGGGTCCACCTGGACTGAATTGTGAACTGTGGTCACCAGTGCTATTTTCTATGCGGTGGTCTGCTGGGACAGGGCAGGGGCAGCGACGTTAAGGCTGGTGACATTAGCTGATTTACCAGACTCACGAGCAGAGATCTTGGACACCCCATCTGTTACGTCCCTTTTTATAATGGTTTTGTAATTATTTTGCGTGCTTGGGAGAGCGAGCGGTATGAAAATATCTTCAGCTGTTGCTGAGCTCACACGGTTCAGATTTGGTTGGAGTGCAGTAAGAATGTAACAGGAATAGCAGCCTATGAATCATACACATTTCCATCAGCCACCCTGCTCTCTGTCTCTTTCTCCGTCCCCTGTCCCATAACTTCTTTAAGTTATAGTACACCAAAACAGCACAACACAAGTTAGATGTTAGATAGTTTTATATATATATTTTTTTTTCTTCTTTTTTTTTCTTTCTTTTCTTACCCTCACCCACCCTCAGTTGCCATGTGCCAGTTGTGTTTACAGATGTAGAGAGAGTGCTGCATTTCCAACTGGAACAGAATTTTTAAAATACATTTGTATTATATAAACAATGACATTAAAATTAATAAAACTTTTAGACACTAAACTATTAAACAGTAATGTCAGTCATCATGTTCCTGTATTAAGGTTAAAATCTTATGATCGTAGAATAATTTTAAATAAAACAATACTGCTGTCAGGAAGAGCTTTAACTTACCTATTATATTTCTATTCTCTGATTAGCATGTTTGGTTAGGATAAAGGGATCTCGTCCTCACAGACCACAGCTATATTTTGTGTGAAGGTTCTCTCTCTCTGTTAGTTGTACTGGGCTG